>NW_017259213.1:1545979-1551249 GCF_001594045.1 Atta colombica | reverse complement strand
GTATATATATATATATACATATACATATATTGATATTTGATATTTGGCGAAAGCGAGAAAGTTGTAGTATAGAAATAAAAAACAGATTGTATATGCTGTTTAAATGTTCTTGTGAGACGTATTTATTAAATGTAATGAAGTACGTATAAATATCATGATTATGATACAAGGATCCTGTTTTGAAATGGGAAACTTGCATTGCCTGTTCGTGTTTGTAAACTTATCTGCTTGAAACATCTTCGCGGAAGGGACTATCTCGTCACAATTCCGAGTTTAGTCGCGAGTAATCCTTAATGGGTAAAACGTGACAATCACAACATGCAGTTCTTAGACGCACGCGCGTAATCGTGCAAGATCCTTTGATCGCGATAAAACGAGGAGAACGCGTTGCTCGTAAATATCCGACGGTGCACATCGCAAAATTATGTCGTTGGGCGAATCACGTTCCTTAGCGCGGATACCGATAGCGTCGTTGTGTAGGGTATGACTGTACAATACACTTGGAGCATCCATTCATTCTCTCGTGTTCACGTGCTCGGACGCTCGTTTCTGAATTTTAATCTAAATTCTTGTTTAGTTCAACTTTTTTTTTTCTTTCCTTTCTCACGACGCGGCGCGACATCAACCTTCCTCTCGTCGGGGAATTGTTCGTTCTTTCTGCCATTCCTTTCCTTTTTCCGCAGTTACCATCGAGCATTTGAAATTTCGCGCGTAGTCGACACGTGTTATAATTACGGAAATTCTCAGAAAACCGAGACGTGATGGCGCATCGTTGTGTTTTCAATCAAAACCTCGAGCAATTTATTTATACGCGGAAGTCAGTGCTAGACGACATCTGCATAGTGCAGGCTGACAGGCAAAAAATTTGATTTTTTTTCTCGTAAAATGCTTTTAACGTTTTGAAAGGTGTTCTAACCGCAGAGAAATAGAAAAAAAATTTTAGAAAAAAAATTATTTGACGCCGAATATGCGACGTGTCCCACTGTAAAATTCGTGGTTTGACTTTTTGGGTGACGGCATTGCGTCACCCTCCCAACTTAACAACTCACAATTTCAAGTTTTTTTTTTACGTACGTAAACATCTCAGTAACTGAATATCTAATGTCCAGACACACAAAATTTATTATTAATCTCAAATCCTTTTTTTATTACAGTGTTATAATATATATATTTAATTGTATTTAAAGATTACAATTAAATTATAATATTATATTTTAAAAAGCATTTGAGATTAATACTATACAGTTAGAAGCATTGTGTATTTTTGTTGAAAACGGTTCATTAACGTTCTTGTTAACAGTTTGTGCTGAATTTTTAACATATTCGAGTGTTAATTTAACACAATGTGATTATTTTATTTAAAGATTTTTGTGTTAAATTGTTTAACATTTCTTAATGTCAAAATAACAATTTATAAATAAATAAACAAATAACATAAATAAACTATTTTAAAACATAAATTCTAAGATGAATAAAATGAGTTTATTCATCTTATTTAATTTAATATATTTTTTTAATATATCATAAATGCTTATTTAATTTAATATATCATAAATGCTAACTTTACTGAAAAAAAATATGCTTTCACGGTTTGTTTATAAACTGTATCTATATAACATAATATTTGTGTAATCTTCTAACATATTCATTTTGTGTTACATTAACCTAAAAATTTGAGTGGATCATTTGGGACATGCGATTATGTTAAATTTTACACATTTTTTCCACAGTGAACAAATACACACACATAAATAAATAAAATTTTAAGGTACACATTCGATCATTGAGACATTTATCTCATCTTTCACGTTGCTTACAATATTTTCAAAACGTTAGAAACCATAAATATTGTGAATTCATGTAGCTATGAGAAGTAGAGATAGGACTTCATTCTGATGCTATTATTAGTTCCGCCAAACTGGCGAATTTTCAACTCTGATCCGTTTTGCACATGGCAAATAATGCTATATTCACTGGTGTTGATATAATGCGACGCTATTAACGCGAGTAAGTGTCTCCATTTCGTATCGTGATACCATAATGAATGAGCATTAAGAATGCGGCCGAATGGCTGAGAGGACACGGATGAAAGGGGCCGAATTAACAGGCAGCTGGAGGACGTAACTGCAATGAAATGGCACGATAAACGCGTTAATATCGTCGACTCGCTGCTGTGGAAACCGCGGAAACTGGGAAAACCGATAGACAGGGGACGCGCCGTCGACAAAGCCGAAAGTTATCCTAGATTACAATTTAGGTACACAAAGCGCTGACATCTCTGATCAAATAAGTTATTATGCGGCTATACGTGACGATCGCTCGCAAGACGGTGGACGTACGCTTTTGACAATCCCCATTGTGCCTCGTTGTTTGCGTAATAAAGTCGCCGAAGAACTCACTTTACCTGCTTTTATCGGAAAATTAGTTTGCCACCTTATGTTCGCTACTTTATAATCGGGATTCGAACTCGAAAGTCCGTTACTTATCGAAAAGTTCTTTCGCTTTGTTTTCGTTGATCTCGGGATAGAATGACGCGTGAAATTATTAAACGACGTCGCAGATGTTGCGAATAGTTATGGAAGGTAACGAAGTAAAAATCGATAACGTAGAAAAAGTGTCCCGTGTGTTTCCGTAGATTTGCATTTTTATCAATTAACTAAAAAATTTGCGATATGTTCTCGAGTCAACAATGCGTAGGAAATTTTGTACGTAATTCATGATTTGCATTATATAATAGAATTATTGTTTACAGCCAATATAATAATGTAAACAATTAGATCGTTAAAATGATTGTTGTAAGCGAAGTTCGACACGGTAGCGCGAGGTCAACTTTACCACAGTCGACGACAAATGAAGCCGTATAACTAAATTAGTTGCTATTCTATTTAGTTCACTAATTGTCGACTACAGAACTACTACTATTACGATTGTTGTTTAATGTAGTTTTCATATTGTCTGCACTAAGCATTCGATAATTTCGCAGAATACTGAAAAGTAGTTTTCTTTAGCATACGTGGTTTCTCGCGGAACAACCAAAGAACAATATTGACGCTCAAGTTTCACATAATTCCACGTGTAATGTGGATCGTTATTATAACGTCATATTTTCATTTAAGATATGAATATTTATAACTTATGTATGCTTTATATACTCTGTAAATTCTTTGGAGTGGAATCTCATTTTAAAGAGTAAAAATTGAGCCAATCTTGGAAAGTGACTCAATTTTCAATCTAGAGATTTCATTCATTTTTTGGAGTGACAATTCATTTTAAAAGTTTTAGGGAGTGTACTTACATATCTCTCTTATCAACAAGATTTTTTAACATTTATAGTATCATTGTTAAAAAAAATGACGCTGATGCTTTTGTTTAAATTTCGTATATATAGACGTTGCAATCACGTTAACGTTTTCTGTCCTAAATGGACAGCAATGATGATACGTCTTAAGAGCATTCCTAGAAACGAGCGCGACTTTTTCGATTTTTCTCTCGGTCATTGCGATTCTTTTCTATGTAATACTAATACATGGTACGTGCTCGGGCCGAACAAAAGCGTCGTCTACGGTCGTCTCATCGGAGCTTCAACACAACCCCGCTGTTACCCCACGATTGTCCCGGGCGCATCTACGGAATATTTATCAACGCGCCATCCACAGTACCCCGATCCTAGGCCGCAGAGCGTCTTTAATAACGGGCGCCATGCGATGCAGGGCCGTATTGATTTTGAGGCCAAGGTGCGCCGCAAGGCAGCTTCCAGTTCGCCAACGTACATGTCTATGTGTGCATGTGTGTGTGTGTGTGTGTGTGTGTGTGTGTGTGTGTGTGTGTGTGTGTGTGTGTGTGTGTGTGCCAATGGATATTAACTCTCGGACGTGGTCCTGTCTAGAACGTACTCAACTAGGCATGTTGGCGTACCGAGCACGAAATTTGTATCAATGTATGGAAAATGAAATTCCAGATGAGTAACAGTGTGATGTAAAACAATGCATCACGACGCTAATTATCTGTCTTGAATCGGTGTCTTTGGGTTTTATTAAAAAGAAAATTTACTTAACCCTTAAATGGAAGTGAGGTGGCTCCCTAGGTATAATTTTCTTTAAAATCTTGTTTTAGAAAAGGAAAAAGTATAATTGTTCAGATATCCAGAAGTCTTAAAGTCTTCATTATTTTTACGTTTTTTTATCTCATAAGAATTAACCAGGATTGCCATAAAAATCTGGAAATCTGGGAAAAATTAGGGAACTTTGAAAATATTTTGTAAAATAAAAATTTTTGTCTTTAAAGAAGGTTTTTGTCTTAATATGTACATTATATCTAGATTAACTGCAACAATAATAATAACTAACATAATAACTGTAAAAAATATAATTAAATTTAATAAATAAAATTTACTAAATTTTTTTTAGTATTTTTTTTTTGACACTCCATCTATCAACTTGCATACCTTTAATCCTCCCCTGAAAACTGGGATCTTTAAAGGCAACATCGATATTTTGATTGTGAATTTTGATAGATAAATTTAAATCTCTAAACACAATCCGACTTCTATGATGATAAAAACTCGTTGCTAAAGCTTTGATGACTGTACCAGAATTTTTTCAGATTTTTATATAATCCGAAACCATAAAAAATTTGCTCTGTTTCTCAAAGACCCCTATTGTTGACGGAAAAGTTTAAAATTTATGTTGTCGCAGGATTAAAACTATCTACCTACCTAAAGGTTAATTTAAATTCAGAATGACAACGGGATATATATGGTCCTTAGAAAAATGGATTTATTTTTTCATTTTTCGTTGTGCGCGAAAACGTGTACATGATTCGCGAAATGTCGAACGGAAGAATGGATGATCGTTCGCGTTCCATTGTCGAAGCGGGATATTAACCAGTCCGACCAGTCAGTGTGCGCATTTTAGAGGATTATAATGGAAACGAAATCCATCGTACCGTTGCCGTTAGCGACGTCGTGACATTCAGGAGCTGCATGAAATCGCGCCGTGGCGTGTACACGCAGAGTGCATACAAAGTGTCCGTCGCGAGGTTCGTCGTCGCGTTGAGAATTACATAATGCAAGCGCGCTGGTGAAAATATAGCCAGGCGCGTTTTTTTTTATTTTTCGTCGCCGGCGACGGCGACGGCATGTAAGTTTCACGAGCGGCGCGTCGGATTTGTAAGGACCGTCGTCGTACGCGTAGCTTTTGCACGATTCGGTGCGACGGGATTCTTTTTTTCCTCCCCTCTGTTTTTCCCTCCTTTCTATCGTTTCCTCTCTC
>NW_017259213.1:1540043-1545879 GCF_001594045.1 Atta colombica | reverse complement strand
ATATATATATATATACATACATACATATATATATTTCGCACGCCTCGCAAATATCGCATCACGTCGGCGCGAACTTATACGTATGTATACGCCGAAAATTGGAAATATCGCGCTGTTTATTATCGGGAGGATGATGTATCAGTCCCTTCGCCTTACGGAAACAGCGCTTTACCGATTTTTCAGGGGAAAATTGGATACCGTTGCTGACGCGCGACATAAATAAAATCAGATAAAATATCGCTGCCTGCCGCCGTTCGTTTCATTTCCATCGTCCCTGCTACCTTCGGCCCGAGCAATGGCACTCGACGTTTCGCGATTTCTGAATAGAAAGTGCCTAGCCGCACTCCACGCCCGATCAAACATCGTGCGATTCCTTTGCTACCTTCTCTCTACACAACGTGTCTCAGAAGTCGCGACGTACGTGTGCTCGGGATCATATATATCGGAGAGATCCAAGAAGAACGAATAATATGTAAACGGAATTATTTCATTCATACTATTTGTAGGGTCTGTCTGTTATAAATAATTGAAAATTTTAGATCACTTGGCTAGATTAACGCGATATTAAATAAACGTGGAAACTTTATTCTTTAGTTAATCCAAAATGAACTTAAGCTGTATCAGAATTTTAATCCAAGTTCTAGTTTGCAAGATATGTAATATTGAAAATTAAAAAGTTTAGCGAAACGAGATGGCGGCCAATCAAACTTTCACCGAGGAAAAATCGACTCGAAATTCGCCAACTTTTCAAGTACACTCAGTACATCCGTATCCGCTCGTCCGTTCCAAGTCGTATAAGTTTCCAGGACGACGAGCAGCGAGGGTGTATCGTTGCGAATTTACCGAGCACCCCGTGGACGTAGCGTCACTTTTCCATTCGCACCGCATACTCCTCTTCGCGCGGGGATAACTTCGGTTACGCCTAGCAAACTTTGAGACGGCCATTCACGTCGTAATCCCATAATGCATCCTTCGTATGCAGCAACATCCGTCGCCGCACTCAGTCTCTCTCCTTTGTCTCGTTTTCTCAGTCCTCTTACTCCTCTTGCCGCGTCAATGCCTCGATACGTTTTGCCGGTCGGTCAATCGTTATCGGTCCCTCCTTTCGCTCGACGGCCAGGCGGGCCTTTGTGCTCTCGCATCGGTGATTCACCGTCGTGCGCTGCGATAACAATATTTTGCCGGCCGATAACGCGATCTTGGCGAACAAAGAGGAGGAACGTGGGCGTTCTTTAAACCGTCCGTTCATTCGTCCGTACATCCGTTTCCTCACTCTCTTTCCGTCCATCGTGGACCGACGACGGATCGAAGCGACGTTTTTTTGATACGCTAGACACAGACACGTGACTGAACCTGTCCAAGTTTTTGTCAGGATTTTTAACCGTATAGTTTCGACATCGTTGCTTGTCCCTTCGCGCCCTCCCGAGAAGCGGAGAAATATTATTAATCGCGTCCAGAATTCGCTTGCGAAAATATGTTACGCTCAATCTCACTTTACTCTTCCTGAAAAATTATCGAATAAACGTTAAAATTTAACATTTGATTTTTCTATCTTGGATAGTACAGTTTCGCATGGATTTTAAATGTTATGAGCGCAATTGATTTTCGTTCATTAGTTTTTGTTAGCTTTTATTGTACAATATGTGCATACATACGGTGTGGTATATACGCATATTTTTTGTCACTTGAATTCGGTGTTAAATAGTTGAATGTCTAGACTGGATGTTTGAAACATCGATTTCTGCAAAGTTTTCGTAGACCGGCGCGAAGAGACAGTTGAAATAATTTGTAGTTGGAAAGAAAGTAATCAGACCCGCATTCTTAAGATCCTGCGATATCCTAAGTTCGTCAGGACGCGCCTTGCTCTGTAAGTTTGTTTCGTAGTTGTCGACTTCCTCTCTCTCTCTAACACCGTTATTGAGCTACCCGTTGGGAGTTAAAGAAAACGCGCCAAGTTAGAAATTGGTATACCAGGGTCGGGTTATCGACAGGGTTTAAATGTTGCGGTGTTCACGGCGAACTTTCGCCATATAGGTAAAAATGGATGCTCGTCGCGTGCGGAAACGGTCGGTGATGTAATACTAAAAGAAATAATTAGAAAAAAGAACTTTATCGTGGAAATAACCCTTTTTCCACAGCCGCGCCATTTACGAGCGCAGTCATTTGCTTCGTTCGTAAAAACTGATTCTGGCGTTTCTCTCTCTCTCTCTCTCTCTCTATCTTTCTCTTTCCTTTTTTCTTCTTCTTTTACATCGGCTCGTCCGATTCATCCGTGGAAATGCCAGAGACGTTAACCGATTCTCGGAAAATTTCTGATATCAGAGGTGGAACTTTGTTCGCTACAGGAAGGTTGTCACATCTTTAACATGGTAATCGGAGAACCACGGAAATTTACGGAGCGTGCAAATTAGAAGTTGATGAAATGGAAAATGTCATCCCTCGTGATTCACGTGCATGTTTCGTGCATGTTTTTTTAATAATACATATTATAATACATATTATAATTATTATTAACGTGTCTCGATACAACTTGCTTAAATATTGTTTTTTTAGAATGAGTCGAATTTTAAAAACTGAATAAAAAAAATAAAAAAAAATCGTAATAAACTATTTTATACTTGAATCTTTTTTTGAAATACGCACGTGTGCGTATATGAACATGCAAACACATATCAATTAAAAGTATTTGAATCAAAACTGTACGAATCGTACGAATCTGTTATTTTATGGGCACCTTCTGTAGAGTGTTCAAAGTTCAACGGCCCTGCGAGTCTCTATCGTCACGTTATAGAGTTGAAAAAAAAAGCACGCGAATGGAGCGATGTATTGCGCCCGCCGGCAAAAAAAAAACGATAGAAAAAAAGCCTTATCGCAGGGACGAACTTTTTTTCACACCACCGCCATTTACGAGCGGAGTCATTTGCGTCGTTCATAAAAAGCGATTTGAGTTTCTCGCATTGGGTCATCTCGAACCGTCCGTGAAAATACGCGAGACATTACCCGATTCCCAGGGAAAATACTTCTTCTCGGGAGAAAAACTTTGTTCACCACAAAGATGCAAGAAAAAAAGAGAAGAAGAATAAGAAAGAAAAAGAGAGAGAAAAATGTAGTGAAAGCGCAATCATATCGTTAAAGATGTACAAAAGTTCGTCACGTTCTTTATTAAAACCGTTGGTTTGTAATCAAATTGATCTAAATTGAAGTTGTGCAACTTATGATGCAATTAGACTGTGCATATTTTTGTCATTTGTTTATTTATTACAAATTTATTTATTAGAATCCATTTTAAAAATTGTTAGCACGTTAATAATAGAAAATGAAATGCTATAATAGTACGTTTCTATTATTATAAATAAAGTTAGTTTCATTATAAATATTTTACACACACACACACACACACACACACACACACACACACACACACACACACGCACGCACGCACGCACGCACGCACGCACGCACGCACACACGCACACCTGTTTGAAATCGTCTTTAATTGCCCTTGATCGCGTAACGATCGGTTCTGAAATGCACGCCATTTCCGACCACGACCTGCATCCTTGCTGAAATCTATTTTCGGATGATGAATTGCGTGAGTGTTGAGTTTGAAATAGAACAGTGTAGAACTGTGTAAGAATTTGAAGCATGAAATCACTTTTATTGCAACGTTGATAAGAATAATATAATTCTATTTTTTGAGATTGTATACGTGACTTCTATTAATATTCTAGTTTTCTATTAATATAAATGAGATTTATGTAAAGATATATTTCTTTTGAGAATAAATTATATAAATTTTATAAGACGTATCTGTTAAAAAATGCAATACATATAAATATCCTAGATATATATATATATCTCTCTCTATGAAAACACAGTCTATTGTATTTGACAGATGAATGAAATATTTGTATATGAGATGTTTAAGCTGAGTGCAATTTAAGTTGATTTTCGTATTAGTCTATATATCCACATTTCCGCGAAATTTAATACTTGAGAGAAGTGAGGCTCCCCACTTTACTCCGCTTTCAAAATAAACGGTTCACATATCAGTCAAGATTTTACCGGAACGAGATTCCAACTTGTCGATACTGCAACGGAGGGATCTGATAATGTCGCGAAATGTCGGACGTCAAGAGAGAGAGTGTGAGAGAGAGAGAGAGAGAGAGAGAGAGAGAGAGAGGGGGGGGTGACGTCAGTTTGAAGTTACTTATCCCTGAGTTTATTGATTTATCGTACCGCATGGAACGAAGATCCTCGCGAATTCTCGCGCTCCAGTAAGCCGTCTCGACCTGCGGCTTTGATTTTCACGGTCGCCCACTCATTCCGATAACTCGGCACACACCGTATATAACTTCGTGGTAACGTAGGCGCGGTGTATATTGCTTATCAGAGGAGAGGCTGAGGTCTCCCGAAAATGGATGCAATTCCAGGGACGTACCGAGCGTTCCGTTCGCGCTTAACGCCGTGATCTTCCGTCATGCATACATATATGTGTGCATGCATAGACCAGATCCGAATCTAATATCGTGTTTTCCCTCCTCTCAACCTCCTTCATTCTCGCTCTCTGCTTCTCTTTAACTGCATCTCTCTCTCTCTCTCTCTCTCTCTCTCCGTCTCTATTCTTCCGTTTTGTCTCAGTCACACTATGTACATAAGACAACACCCGCTAGTAGTTATAAGCACACAAGTTTGATGTTTACTGGTTGTGGCGAACTGCACACCAATGTGTTACAGCGCGTGTTCTCGCGCGAGGATTAAAAAGTGCATCTGACCGCAATGCGTATACTTCATTTGCATGATGGATAATGTCATGAGTATGACGATCGTACTCTTGTAAAAGTAGCTGCATCATAGTGCTCTTTCGCGAGACGAAAGTTTCTCGTACGTCTCACATACGCTTCGCTAGGAAGAAAATTTGAAATCCAAAAGAAGAATAAATTACGAATTTAATTATTTTTTTTGATAATGTTTTCACAATACTGATAACAAATACTGATAACAATACTGACAACAATATCAAATATGAAGTTAAATATTTTATCATATTGACAACAAGTTTGCCAACAATTTTTTTTTTTGGAAATTATTTTCGCGAGATCGCATTTTTTGCGCCACGGATGCTGGTCATTTTCAATCAAACTAAAAGCTTTGGAAACTCTACGAGACGCAGACCATTCAGATCGATGTATAAAGCATTGAGATTTAAAGGGTTCACTTTTTGCGACTTTAGTGGGTGCCGGACGGTGAAAAAGCGTTGGAAAAGCCCACGTAACCGCAATGCGGACGTTTCACGGGCCTACGAGCGTCGAAGTTCGATAAAGAGTGCCGGCAGTAGGGGCGCAATAAAATTCACTGATTCAAAGAACCCGGAATTTTACTTCCAGATACAACGCCGGGGATCGATCGCGCTGCGGATAGTAGTACCATGATTCGATTACGCACGAATGCGCGACGCGCGAAAACACGGCAGGCGACGCACGGACTCTTGCGATTTTCAACCGCCGCGACGCCGACGCCGCGCCGCGCCGCGCGATGCTTCGATTTTATTTCCCGTACACAACAATTTATTACTGCTCGTGAATAAACTAATTCTCGTTGCCGAAAACTCGCGCGCTAACTTTTTCCAGTTTACGTCACGGGAAAACATTTCCCGTACTTCCCGTTCCTCGATTTCGAGTTCATCACTCACGCTGGACACGCTGATGTCTCACAGCTTTTTTTAAAAAAGCAGGATTTTTCACCTTTTTCCACCTCTCCTTTCTCTCTCAACGGCTGTAGGAGAAAAAGAGAGAGAAGGGGAGAGAGAGAGAGAGAGAGAGAGAGAGAGAGAGAG
>NW_017259213.1:1534812-1539943 GCF_001594045.1 Atta colombica | reverse complement strand
GAGAGAGAGAGAGAGAGAGAGAGAGAGAGAGAGAGAGAGAGAGAGAAGAGTCGGTTAGAACTTTCGGTCAGCCATAACGTCGTATCGTTACGATTCGAAAAAACGAATCGTCGCGCGTACAGAAAAAAAATATTGCGCGATAGTTGCGCCGTTTCCGTCCTCGTTCATTAGCTCGCTCGATTCTCCGATTCATTCTCTTTTCGCGTCTCACCCTGCTTCCATTATCGTCGCATGCCGAGAGTCCCCCGCGGAAAATAGGAGTTTGATTGGAACAGAGGGAATTGCAATCGGAATCCTACGGAGGCCGCGTCTACAACACGACGACAATGACGACGACGACGACGACGACGACGACGACGACGACGACGACGACGACGACGACGACGACGACGACGACGACGACGACAACGACGACGACGACGACGACGACGACGACGACGACGCGACGACGACGACGATGGCAGCGTCGACGACGATGGCAGCGAGAACGACGACTGAGATGACGACGACTTTGCTCGTAAATAACATTTGCTTCCTCGCGTACGAACGAAGTTACGACCGCGAACTTTACACAGAGAGAAAGCGGCGGGCGCGCGGAACCGAGGCTGAAGACAAGAGAATGCAAAGGACCGGCGCGAGGGCGGAAGAGCGACACGCTGCAAACAGACTACGATTTACAAAGCATCGGAGGCGCTGCACCATCACCGCGGCGTTTCCCTCGAGAGAGGGAAAGGAGGGAAAACGCAACCGAGGAGACAGAGACAAAAAGTATGCGGTACGGCGTGACGATTTATCGCGCCGCCACCATCGTGGATCGCGATGCGTATGGATTTCCAGCTTGGCGGGTAAATACTCGGACGGATAAAGGATCTCGCGTGATCTATGATAGGACGTCATCCTAGGTTGGATGACGGAAAACTTGCGATGTAGAAAGGGACACGGGTTGAAAATGGCGCGCATCACGATTCAATCGGTATTGCTCGTAATGTAAATGACGGGATATAGGGATAAGGAGGAAGAGGGAGAGGGAGAGGGAGAGAGAGAGAGAGATACATATTTTTTGAATTATATTTCTTTTTGTGAATATCAAGAATGTTTGTTTACAAGATGCAGAAACAAAGGACATTATTTGATTGGATTTAAAAGGTTTGAAGAGATATGATTAATTTATTTAGATACAACATAAAATACTACTATAAATATTAAATAAATAATAAATGATAATGAAAAATCAGGAAGTGTGTTATTATTAATATAAGCTTATACAAAAAGTAAAACGGACGAATAAATTGGAAATATATAGGAAATTCAAAGAGAAAATAAAATGGAATTAAATAACCAAAATTACATGCAATTAATAATGTTGTGAAAATAATCTTATTATGATGATCTTTTTTAACGAATAATATTCTAATAACAAATATGTATCTCAATTATTATTATAAAAATGCTTGATTAAAATTGAGAAGATTTATAGTTAGATCAAGGTTTGATATAACGGTACTTAATGGAGGAGAAAAGAGATATCGAAATAAGAGCGAGTCCGAATATGGATAAGTGTGCGCAAACCGAGTGATGATTTACAAAGCAACGGCGGCTGCACGAGGAATTGGCACGCGATAAAGATGGAAATAAAAAATTGCATTGCACGTAGCACGATTTATCGCATGGCGCCATGTTGGATTGCGGACCTACGATGAATTTATAACAGTCTAGATAAATGTTAAAATCGATAAAATCGTTTTGAGAAACTTCGTCAAGACGCTGTAGAAAGATTAATTGCAAGATAAAAGCGAATTAACCTTTTAAGGAACTAATTATATTGTAAAAAGAAGAAATATTATTTTTATTTCAATTTTGACGAAAGTATAATTTTTACATTCATGCACAAAAAAGAATAGTTTGCTATTTAAAAATTTAACTATGCACAGATCTGAAAATAATTTTATTGGACAAAATAATTATGATAGGACACTCAAGCTACTTTCTGGAATGTTAATTTTTTGCAATATCATTATTATGCTTGTGAGTGTTGTATATAATTATCTCGATGGTCCAAGAACATTATTTTCGGATCTATATATTTACCTAATTTTTTAAATTCTTTAGCAAAAACCTTCCATATAATTTCAGGATTTAGAATTATCGAGAAATATTCTAATTCAATAGTTGTCATGCTATTATTAATTTCATATAAAAATGTAAGCATATATTTTTCCTAGAAAGGAATCTTATATTTATCATTAAATTTACTACGAGAATACAGAGTTTAAAAATCGCTTTCTCGGAATCGTTTTGGTGTTTGGTGAAGTGGCGATTGCAAAGATGAAGAAGAAAATGGGAAAATAAAAGGTGCCCGATACGATCTTCGCACACAACAATGATACACAAAAGCATTCTTGGATGGGCCAGGCTCGATCTCGACGCGAGGCGAGAAGTGCACGCTACTACAGCACGATAAAAGACAGAAACGAAGTCCCGGAACACGTAATAAGATTTATCGTGTTCTTAGATCGTGGATCATGATACACGCGGATTTACAGTTCGCGGCGCGTCGCGTACGTAAACACGAAAATCGATAAAGCGAGCGGCAGCAAAGATAGAGCAAGGCGAGCGCTTGAAAATCGATAAAGGGCACCGGGAATATCGGAAGGCATACTCGAGCGAAATATATTGGGAGCGAAGCAAGGAAGCAAACGAGAAATAAAGGATATTGTAGCGGAAGGAAAGTAGCGCATTCGCTACATGCCAAGAGACGATTTTCGAAACAGTGAAAATCGATTTTTCGTTTGTTCCTTCACAAACCATAAGAGGAAATGGGGTTTTCTCCTCTCTTTTCAACATAATAAAAAAAGTTTAATCTTCCAAAGGAATTGATTAAGTTTTTAGTACAACATTATTATTAATTCGTATTTTTATCGAAATTACGCAAGGCCCTTTTTTGATACATATTGTGTGTATAACTATTCAATAATTATATTGAATTATCTTGTAATCAGTGTTTTTTTTTTAAATTTAGATCACGTCTACTAAATTTTAACACGTTGAGATTAGATGTATTAGAAGCAAGTTATAAATTTTTTCATTCAAGTTACAAATTTACAAAAAAATAAAGGAGATTGCGAAATTGGATCGCAGTTTGGCTATTTTTACGTAACGATTTTAACGTACACCTTATATGAGATCGTAAAAGACATTTTCGAACATGCTCCGACTCTCTCGGAAGACGTCCAAGCATTAAGATATTATTCACGGTGTTTGAGCTCAGGTCGTGGATTACCATGTACCCGTTTATAGGATATTCCGTGCGGGTGAATTCAAAAATCGATAAAGAGTGCTTGGAACATCGGAAGAGAATGTAAACCGTGTCTTTCACATAGAGAGGAGAGATCGCCGCGCAAGTGGGACGCCCGTATTCGTATTTCCACAATTTGCGCACGTCGGTCCAATGCAAAATTTTCACGATCCAATATCATTTAAATAAGCTCCCTGGTGCTTCTTCCTCATCATAAATTACCGATGTTAGCATGTAACAATAAGTGGAGAAGATAACATGCGAAATTAATGCAATTACCAATAATTTCTTCTAACTGTATTAAACCAGCGTGAAAATAAGCGGAACTCCAATCGTGGAACGAGGTATATCTACATGCGGAATCGTGAGATTAACGCAATTATCGATAATTTCTTGGATCCAACGTTAAATCAGCGTGAAAATAAAACAACGTCAATTTGGAAAATTACAAGATTCGATATCAGCGTGTGTATTTATGTATCGAGAAAACGAAGTGCGGATATCGACAGTGCGGCCAGGGACCATCGAGTGAGAATATGGAAACGCGTCGATGGAAATAGTCGTGTCTTTCTAAGAGAATGGCAGCAGGGATGAAGAAGTGTAGGTGAAGCGAGAAGAGATAAAGGAGAGACGGAAGAAAAGAAGAGAGAGAAAGAGGGAAGAATAGCCAGGGGCAAGAGAATGGTATGGAAGGGGTGGGGAGGGGAGGGTAGCACGCATTTCCACCATTTATACACACGTCGGGGGAAGAACGGTGGCGTTGGTGGCGGCGGCTATCTCGTCGATATTTCGGTTTTCCCCATTCCCGGGGTCTCTGCCCTCTTCCACCAATTCTCTCCTCTCCCTCGCTCCCTCGTCTGCCTGCCTACTACCCTCCTGACGAAACAGCCCGACGGATTCTCGCCGTTGTACTTTCGGACAGGGCTTAATCACCGTAGAGGGTTTCTCGTCGTATTTGCTGCTGACGAGAAAGGATCCGGTCTTTATCTCGCGCGGCGCACGTTGCCGCCATTGCCGAGATTATTCCGTTCTTCCCTTCCGGCGATTCCGTTAATTCCGTTGTGGAATTACGACGACGGCGATGTGCGCGCGCGGTTGCGGAATTGGCCGAGAGAGCGACCTGCTTGACCACTCTCGGACGTTCGGTAATTAACCCTTCGTACTTATCTGCATCTCTCTCCATTCGTAGCGAAGGTGAAGAAGGTCGCCGTAATCACGTGCAGTCCTAATCCGCTGTGTTTATTGTCGGATAAACTGGAATGCAGTCAACATCGAGATCTTTGCGTGCAATTTATCTGTATTATCTCAAAGTCGAATTATTTCTTAAAAATAAGAATTTTTTTTATAGTAATAAATTGAGTTAGTCTGCTGCATGAATAAATTGAATAAGGAAAGATTTAATATTGATCGAGGATAGATTTTGTCTATAAATAGTAGGTATTTTTATTAAATGTATATTTTAAATACATTTTTCAATTATATATCTTTCAATTATACAAACTGCATTTTGAAATTTGTAATTGTAACCGAAGTTAAAATATTATCACAATTGATCATTGATTTGATGCTGTTTATTTCTTAAAATCTTGTAAAGAACTTATGAAAAATATTACCTCACCCAGGATTCAAACCTGAAATCTCCTAACTGTCCAAAGTGTTTTTTCTATTTCGATCACTGAGACGTATAATATTGGTCGCAATTATGTATATATATTCACTAAATTCTTTGGAATCTTACTCTAAAGAATGAAAATTAAGCCAGTCTTGAAAAAGAGTGGCTTAATTTTTAAGAATGAAATTTTACTTTTCATAGTGAGATTTATTCTAAAAGTTTTA
>NW_017259213.1:1533694-1534712 GCF_001594045.1 Atta colombica | reverse complement strand
ATACAATGAGGTAACTCTGGTATTTACGTCGAATAAGTCAGAAAAAATAGGAATGTAGGTAATTTTATGTCTCTACGCAACCATTCTGTTATATTAATTTTGTGTTCTATTAGTATTGTGCTATGATTTCAGTTTCCTACTATTAATATTAATAAAATTACTGTCAGTGAATCGATTTGTCAATGTAGTAAGCAACGCAATCATACATCATAAACCACATAAAACGACTATTTTATAGTCTATTATGCTCAAAATGGCATGAATCGATAGATTTTCCTTTGCACATTCCGAAATAAGTTGATTTTTTGTTTGCACTCATTTAATTAAAAAGTTATTAAATAAATGTTCAGCTTGAATTCTAACGAAATTAAAATTACACCATTCGATAGATAAATTTATAGAATAGGGTTTTAATCTCATTTCTTTAAAATTCATGCTGAAAATATACTTTTTGCAGTCTGAAAGTAATCCCCCATTTATTTGTTAATTATTTAACTTCTATTTTTAGGCCTCTGACCTTGTGTCTTTATCTCTCTCATATGTGGTGTGCACAATGATAATTGCCATAAGCATATGGGATTTATAATTTTAATGCCAGTTAGATTTTAGGTTTCTGAGAAGAAACAAGTATAAATAGCCTTTTCTGAGAAGAAACAAGTGTAAATATTTTGGTTCCTATCGAATCCAGGATTTCTGACATGATAGATCAGTTGCACTATCTGTCATGCCCACGCTCAAATGTGCACTTAACTAAAAGTATGCAAATGAAAAATCGACTTATTTCGGAATGTGCAAACAAAAACTCTCAATTGAGATCAGATAAACTTAATTTGTTTGTAATTAGGATGCCAATATATGATTAACCTCCTCAATTGGTTTTTTAATTACTTTTTTTACCAGAAGTGTGCAAATGATAAGTAATCGAATGAACTACAGAAAGTTAATTTTTTCAAAGGGAGCCAACTTCATATGGGATATACATAAAATGTAAAGGTTTCGAAAAATTCTTTCTTTAATA
>NW_017259213.1:1525606-1533594 GCF_001594045.1 Atta colombica | reverse complement strand
TTTACCTTGAACGTAGTAAATAATATTTAATAAATTAAATTTTTGTTATGTATGTATATATCGGAATTATTCTTAGAAGTTAATTTAGACCATGTAAAAAAAAAAGAATAAATTTTATTGAATAATTTGCCTAAATAACATTTTCTATTTTCGAGTTTTTGGATTTATAATTTATAACTGAGGGCCTAAAAATATGTACATATATGCAAATTGCGAGGCATTTGGATCTGCTTTAGTCTGGCCATTGTCAGAAATCCTATGCACGTTAATTCTGTTCTATTGTAAAATTCGTTCATGTCGGAAATTCTCGCGATTCTTCATAGTCGCGCAGTCTCGCCGTCAAGAGTTTTGACATCAGGCGATTCGCGAGATGAACGTTGCAGAGCAGCGGCATGCGCATTTCCAATAAAACGATCCTTCTTCTCTCCCCCGCACACACGCGCATATATTCTCTTCTTTCACGTCGAGTTCCCCTTGCACCGTAATTATCTCTGCTCTGCCCTTTATACGAGAGGAGCACTGCCGCGACCAAAGAAGTGCGTGTTATACGTGTGTGTGCCGCGTGACGGCATATTTATCGCTTCCGGACGCAAGCTGTCTGTGACGTTTACGAACACATCGAACTTTGTCCGTGTATCCTCCCTACCTCTCTCACCCTTGTACCGCATCGCTTCTTTCATCTCATTTCTGCTGTGAGAATCTGGGGTAAAAAGTTACACCGAGCTTGATACGCACTGCAGTGATGGACGTCATATACAATTAACGGAAAACATCAAAAGAATTCATAACATGAAAAGAAAATTTTATTCGTCTCTAATCGGTTTTACTCACATGTAGTTATCTGTAACTATTTATGTAAATTTGACATTTCATCCAATTTTTCGAATTCTTTGAAAATTAACAGAGAAAAGCAAAATAGATAACAAATTCAAGATAGAATATCGCGAAATTTTATGAATATTGAAAATTTTAATTACTGCATATTGAAATGATATTTACGGTGCGCTTTTTTTTTCTTACACTAGAGTTCGTGCTTTCTATTTGATTCGCTTTCGTTTGGTTTCTCTTTCATTCGCTCTCCGCTCTCGCGGTGATTTCAAATGCGATGTGCAATTCTAGCCTCGCGCTCACACGAATGCCGCCTCCCATTCTCTTTGTACATGGCTTAGTATTCCGCGGCTACACCAATGATTCGCTATGTGCAGAAACCTCCAGGCGGAGTCTGCTTTCTGGAATATTGCACGTGTCTCTGTTAAATTACATACTAAATGCTCCAATAGAAAGAAATTTCATTCTGTTCTCTTTTATTATATTGCAGTATTTCGTAAAAATAAATCGGCTTCAAAAACAACAGAATAAACATTATATCACGTAAATATGGTAAGATAAAGATTTAAAAACTGCTTGACAAGACGCCTATATTAGGGAAGAATCAATAAAAAATTTGAGATCATCAGGTTTAAAATGGTTCTTTAGTAAATCGAGTTATCATAGAAATGTTTAATTATTTTTGTAATGAAGTTGAAGACTTCTCTGTTGGAGGTCATAGTGCCAAAAGTTATGTATCAAACCTTAGAACCTCACTTCAAAGAGCAGAAGCTCGTTTGTTCTTCATTTTCAATAATGAAGATTTATTCACTCTCGGAGTCAGTTAGATGGACCTACAGTTTTACGCCGAATCCGAATGACACTGGTGACTTTTTCTTAATCATTAGATGGAACCATTTTCGACTCTCACTTAAAGATCGAATCCGGATCTACAGATCACGAATCAACCGCACCGAATGGCAAGCCACTCGACGAACCATCGAAATTGACGTGTGCAAAATTATATGTAGGTTAATGATGAAATAAAAGAGAAAAAAAAATGTTGAAAATGTAGTTTTTCATCATAATTTACAATTAGTGACAGATAAGGCTCGCAGACGCTTCTTTGACTAATTGCAAAAAAACAAATCTTACCATAGACTTTTCTCCAAGATTATAATATTATAGTTTAAAACATTACGATTTTAGGGATCACAAAAAAGTCAAATAGATCAACGACTATTCTGGAAAGATGTTTACGTGCATAAATTTGTATATAAATTTAATCTCGAAAAATAACCATAGTCTCATCTTGTTTTCATTCGATGAAGATGCAGCTTTTGAGATTTACTATCGTATGTTCCATACTATCATATTTCATTAAGATATAGAGTTTTAATATTTTATCCAAATTATACAGATATTTGTAATTTTGGGTGAGTCCCGGTGAAACATTCCAAATTTTCGGCACTTTATTGAAGAACTTTAAAAAACCAGAAGAGGCGTTTGCATCGTGTGAAAAAGAAGAAGAAGAAAAAAAAAGAGAAAAGATCGAATATCTCCCGACAGACGCACGCGGTCTCTGACGCATCAATCATTTCAGCTTTTTGCTCTCACGAGCGATCTCCCTCTCCCTCGCGATTTAAGCATTCCGCCGACGTGTCTGCCCCCTTCTTTCTGCCATTCGATACGTGCACGCTCGCGCGCCATTGTCGACTACTGCACATCGCCGTTTCTGTCCGCTATCCGTTTCCCGAATATTTTGCTCCTTCTACCCACACCCTATACGCCACTCCGGTGTGCGTTATACGGGGTATCCTTCCTCGCCGATGTATTCGGTATGTACAGAAGTGCTTAGCCAGCGCCTAGGCCAGCATGGAATAGCTCGGCTGCCGCGTCGCTATGCGCTATAAGCATAAGCACACTGCGAGACCGACCGCTGAATGAGAACGTGGGTGCATACAGCCGCCGTTAAGGCGAATTTACGTGGTTCGCTTGTGGCGATTATCATACCAGGGGTGAATCAACCTCAACAAATATATTCGCTAAACAAAACTTTAAACGTTATCGTAACCTTATCATAAACTTTACAGATATGAGATTTGTTCGTGTTCTTGAAATCCTCAAAAATTTGTCCACTTAAAACGAGATAAATATATATTTGGATGTTAAAAAGAGAGAAAATGAAGATGCTGAGTGCAAAAAGTGTAACGCGAATACATCTATACATTGCACATTTCCTAATGTTGGTATCTGCAGTGTTCTCAAAAAGAATTGAACATGATGAGCGTTTCTCTTCAACTCGGTGCTTTTAGAAAGAGAGAGTGATATCATTATATAATATGACAAGTTATTTCATTCTTTCTAAACTTATAATGACACCTTCACGGAACAATACGAAAGAACAATTTTGTTGAAATATTTGAAGAATTTTTAGCTAATAAAATTTAAAAATAATTTTATTGGACTTTTAAAATTATTATGTAGGACACTCAAGCATTATGAGCAATGCTGCATAAAATTTTGACATTTCAGTAATTGGACATTTTGTATAATTATTTTGCTGATTCAAGCAAAATTATTTTTTAATCTGTATGTAGAGCCAAATTTTTAGATACTGCAGCAAAATAATTTTTTCCGTATAGGAATACGCAGTCTATTTTTATACAAAAAGAATTTTCGGTTTCATTAAAGCATCTAAAAATTTAGCTGAATATAGATATCAGAAAATAAATTTTATCAGACTATCAAAATAATTTTATAGGACGCTCAAATTATAAGTTGCTAAAATGTTAGAATTTTATTAGAATTTTTATAGCATTTCTCATTACATTTGAGTGTTTCATATAATAATTTTGATAGTTCAATAAAATCATTTTTAGATATGTGTCTTAAATTTTTAGGTACTTCAGCAAACTCATTCTTTCCATATGTGATTGTAACAAATACTCGATGGACAAAAACGCGTAGGTTCCTTTTATTTGACAATCGCAACTATAAACTATAACATATGGAAATTTATAAATTCATTTATAAATTATGGTACACCATAGAGGTCTAGCCTTCTTGTTTCACTTGTATGCGTGATATATGTTATGGATGCATAATTCTGTTTCCTTCTCATCGATTTCGGACGGTAAAGAAGACTTCGTGTCATATCGTATTGCATAAAAATGACTCTAATAGCTGACGTATAACAGCGTACGCTTGGCAGATATGTCCGCTTATTATGTTAGCATCGATGCATCCAAGTATGCACCGCATTCAGTGTTATTGCTCTCTCCAGTCGCGTCCATATTTGCACGCTGAACAGCGATATACCTAAGCGCCACGTGCATATATGTATGTGCGCGCATTGCGTTGTCGCGTGGGCGTCTCGGCGTCGTCGAGACGTCTCATCCTTCACAGGATATATTAGACGGAAAGCTGTATATCGTACACCTAGGGACTCTTAAATTTGACCTAGTCTTGAGACTTTTACTTGATACTCATGTAATATTTAATACAGTATAAACACGGAAATACTCTTAATATTTTTGATGTATCCCTAATATTTTTTATACTATATTGAAAATAAAAATAAGAATTGTAGCGATATTATATTTTATATTTCTACAATTAATAATTAATATTAATATCATATAATTTTACTTGATTTTATAATTGAAGATAAAAAACTGCAGTAATAAGACTCTTATTGGCATATTTATAAATTTATAATATTTAAGATACGAATATCAAAGCAAATCTTCTTGATGGAAATGGTTAGATGGAAATATCCTTTTTTCGGAGTTAAAATTTATCAAAATAAATTCACATTAGCGTGTCGCTAATGTGAATCCATTAATTTTTTAAAAATCATATCCGACAACTTATACAATTGAATCGAGGAAGTATAACCAGAACAAGCCTTTGATCTTAGATAGTTCTCTCTCCATAACGTAGTTGTTACTCTTAACTGAGATGTAAATGTAGGCAAATAAGGCTAATGTTACAAATTCCCGAGGATGCATCTTTACGAGACCACGAGCGACCGCTCGGCATTACGTGAGGGATCTCTTACCAGGACGAAAAACATCGAAATGCACTTTTCTGAAGTACCACGCAAAATTTTCTTTAATATCAAACGACAGTGAGTTATTTTAGTTTGTCATATCGTAAAAGCTACACGTAGATATGTACATATCGTGCATAAACTGTAAATATTAATCGAATTCCCATCGACACGCCTGTTATGGAGCAAAGTGCATATCTGCGTATTGCAGCTGGCAGATTGAAGTTTTAAGAAATGTTACAAGGCACAATGTAAAAGCTATTAGCTTGCGAATTTATACATTCTCTTATTTTTAACATAAAAGACTTTTGGGAAAAACGAGTTCTTTCTCTTTACTTTTTAAGTTTATAATTTTTCAGAGAAAAAGAAAACGGGATGAATCTAAAAGCAATTTTGCACGTTAATTTTTCTTGAATTTTCTCATGTCCTTTTCTGGTGTCGACGTTGATAGTATTTAACCATTGATAGTATTTTACACGTATCTCATTATGAGGCTTGATAAAACGAGTCGTGATAACGTGTTGTTAGCTACTGATGCACGGATAAATGATAACAGATAAACAGCGACCGGTGCAAGCTCGTATGCCGTGATGTAGATAAATGAAAGAGGGTAAAAACTAAATAACAATACTATTTCCATATAGATTGAGATGTCCACGGAAGCTGAAAAATCGCGGTGGGTTATTTCCAGAGTTGCGTGCTGCAACAGCATTGCAATGAACTCGGTTAGGATGCGACGCATCGAATCTGTAACTCGGTGCAAATGCGTTGCCGCATTCCTCTTTACCCTACCATCATCTCTTTCTCTCCCCTATTTCTCTCTCTTGTTTCCTTCATCGAGGTTGTAGAGGAAGGCGCTCGAATTTTCATCGTCGACATACCGCGCTGAAAACCGAAACGACTATGCGACGCCATTATTCCTTTCCCTCTTCCGTCGACCGTCGAGCGCGCGTTAATCGATACTGGAAACACGGGAAGATACGCGCGCCTTCCTGATTAGAATTTTTAAATATTCAACGTTGCACAGCCGCGTGTCGCGAGGAAAATATGAAGCGCACGAACCGTGCCGCTTAGTATTCTAATATCGAGCTATCTTTGACAATAGATTAGATTTCGACGAGCCGTTTTGCGATTAAGCGGGACTTCACTCTACGACGGCTATTCTTTTTGTAACGAGCTCTCACAGAAAACGTTCTCTGGCCGGGGCACGTTAGTGCAATTTTATAGCGTTGTTGCGGCATATTATAGTGATAAAACGCTTTATAAATAATATGCGCTTAGTTATTACATTCATAGATTGCGTAGTACTTTTTAGGAATTTTATTGAGAATCATAAATCATTTGTGTGATTAAGCAAAATAGTAACAATGTTACCGAACTGAAAATCATTCGATTTTAAAGTTTAATAAGTATAAAGATTAAATACACTAAAAATTAAAATTTTTGTTGATTAGTCTCTAAAATAATAACTTTTAATATATTATTATTGTGATGTATGAGATTTTTAATTTTTAATATTGAAGTTCTAACGAAAAGAAAGACATTGATCATTAGTGCTTTTGAGATATAATTTGTCATTAAAATATCTCGTATAAAAGATATAGTCCTTTTTTTTTTTATATATCTCTAGAAGACAAATTACTCGCAAGACAAAGCGTTTTCGATGAGAGCGCATTACGCTTTAATTATTCTCACTTTAAGGTGACTTTCAACGATGAATTAAATTTCATTAAGAGGGATCTTTCCTCTTGTAAAGCATTCGCGCTTGATATGATACGATATGCATTTCCTTTGATTAATATTCTTATACATTCAGTGTTAAGCTGTGGAAAATATGATGCGCGAATGGTCGGTATTTACACATTGCTATAAATATTTTGACAGAAAAATAGCTAGGCGATGTATATATAAATGTGTCTCCGTTTGTAGACTAATGCGGGGATTAAAAGCTTAACGACAGACATTTTGAGCGCTTGATGTTTTGTGCCACAGCATTACAACACGTGTCGACTGCTGCGCGACGTTAAAACGAAATACACGTTTGTAAAATCACAAATATGTGATCGACAACGGTCAAGATGTTGCGATGCAACGTTTAAAATCAGAGATTCGGATAAATGTTAATTTTCATCAGTGGAGAACTGTATTCGAAATTTATGGTGTACACGTTTCTCGTTAAAACAATAAAATAGACGAGTCGGTCGCTCGCACACAACTTACAGTTCGTTTGTAACGAACCACGTCGAGTAAACGTAAAGTCCGTTGCTCCTCTCAATGTTCCATACAATTTCCGTACGTTTTATCTGAAAAAGCTAATCCGTTGAAGCGACTACGCAAGTTTTCACGTTTGAATATTAACTGAAATCTGTTGAAATGCATGTTGAATAAATCGAAAGCATTGGACGGAATTAAAATTTTCTTTAATAATTGAAAGAATTTTGTACTATCCTATTTGATTTCTTTTAATTTTTGACAGAATTTCGTAATTTCTATATGGAAAGGACAGTTTTACTAAAGTATTAAAAATTTAACTAAATATAGATGATCTACAAATCATTTTGTTGGATCATCGAAATAATTATGTAGGACGTTCAAATTGATTGTAAACAGAAAGAAAAGTTTTTAACATTTAATAAATAAAAGAGAGATTTCTTAAATTTAATAAATTTAGTCATTACAACAGTTCAACCAAATTGATTCTTTAAATTAAGAAATATAATTGATTGAATTTAAATTAAATTTTTGTGATTAAAATAGTTTTCATTCAAAATTTAAATTCAATGAAATAAATATAAATAGGAATTGTGAATTCAAATAAATCTTTCTGTAGACACTGTATGATCGAAGAAGCAATGGCGCAACTCAATTTCTTGTTTTTTATACATAAAATATAATTAGATTTTATATACATATATATATATATATACATATATGTGCAGAAGTTTTTTCAACTATTTTAAATTTTAAAATTTTCAAATAATTTATTGCCTCTTTTCATATATTTGTAAGACTGACATTGAATTATTTGAAACCATATTTTGAAACACTATTGTTGTGAATTAAATGATTTGGTCGAGAAAAATATATAATCGAGAAGAAAATATGTATATTAAAGTATTTTTATATA
>NW_017259213.1:1519582-1525506 GCF_001594045.1 Atta colombica | reverse complement strand
TATATATATTTTACTGATTTCGAGATTCGAAAATCATGATTCAATGCTTTGTTGTCACTAGGTCGGACGATTTTCACAGACACCGATCCGCGAATATTGTTCGCGCCGATTGGAAACTCAGGTGTCGCTCGCGGGACTTCCGCTTCGTGTAGGATTAAATCTTTAAATATTCATCATAGCCATACCGTTGTTTGAGAAACCGCACACGACGCGACGCGGCGCCGCTCGTTTTCTTGCTGAAGTCACGCGCCGTATTGTCGTGAATACTGGTGGAATACAAAATCGCGTCTCCATTCGCCCATTCGCACCGACGATCTACCATCGAACTTTTCCGCGTCGTTTCGGAAAATATTTTCCAACGAAAGAAGAAGAGAGCGGCGCGCTGGTACGGCGGTAAATTCCCTCGCGAAAACGATCGCAGCTCGTTATACTCGGAAGGCGGCTCGCGCTATCGTTTCTCCGATGGTGAAGTTTTGATAGCGATGAGGCGATGAGGCGCAGTGAGTGCCAAGTAACTTTATTGAAAAGTATCTAGATAAGTCTCGAAGAACAAAGGTAGTTCTTCTCTGTGTCGTCTCGCGCTCGTTTCTCTCTGCGCCGCATCTCTCATTTTTCATCGTTCACATCAATCCCGTGATCTTCTACCTATCTATCCACCTACCGACATAACTTGCCCCTCTAACTCTCGATGCGATCACACGGTCCTGAAGCGGAATATTGCCTTTTCGTCGTCGCGCAAGCAAAATCCTTTCCTGCCGCTCGAACACTTGCTGGAAATTGACTCTGCTTATATCGGCTTACCGGCTTCGCAGACTGTCAGTCGCCACTCTCTTCCTCGTCGCAACGATGGCGTTTTTCTTTGGTCGTGGTCCGTATGCCGGCTGTTACTTTCTTATATGGATGCTTTCTTAGTACGAGACGTCAACCGGCAAAATGCACGCGCTGTTGATACTGATGACGCGGTTGGACATTGTTCTTTGCGGAAATCAAAGCGATCTTGACGAATGAAATTTTTACTCCTCGCAAAACATTTGTGTGAGATTCAACATTTTAATATCGTAATGATTACGTTAAAAATTCATATTTTATCATTCTTTTATATATAATTATTTGATTTTTAATAAATTAGATTTTTTTTTATATTTAGATACATATTTATATGCATGTGTGCCGTAGAATATGTTTTTAAAATATATTGAAAAAGAAAATAACAAGTTTTATCTTGTAAATTTTAGATATAATTGTTAAATTTTAGAATAAATAAAATTTATAAGAATTTTTTACATTAAGAAGAGAAGTAGCTTTATTTCTGATGATAATTCATTAATTATCTGAATAATGTGCAGTCAAGAGTTAAGTTTGTGCACAAACTTCCTGTTAATTTTACATAATATCTGTGAAACAAATAAGATATTAACCTGAATAAATATGAAAAAAATGATAGAAAAGTAATTTCCGCTCCGTTTTAATTTTAGTTTATTTTGAGCTATAATATGAATATATTTTGATTTCTCGTACAAATACAACACATTAAAATAATACGTGTGGTATTACTATTTCCGAGGATGTAAGAGTTTTTTAAGCCGAAGCGCATCTACCATCTGTCGTATCCTTCTTCTGTGCCAGTTGCTTTCCGGTGTTTCTCGACCATGAAAGCCACACGTGTTGAATTCTTCCGAAAGCTGAGACGAGACAAGACGAGACGAGACAGACATATATGCCCGCGCACACAACACACTCGCGTCTATCCTTACGTGACTTATCTTCAGCGATACATACGTGAAGACGCAATGCCGAGAATGTGACTCTACCGTACAAATGTATTTGCTGTAAAATATATTTGCCGCGATTTTTGCGATAAAGAGATTTAGACTGCAATAAGCTTGCAACGCACAGTTCCACCATGAAGAATAATTATTTCCGATATGCCCGCATACGACTGGTCGTCGAGAAATTCGGGATTTATTCGCACGAGAATATTATAATGAATGCAATAAATATCACGAGGTGTCGTATTCGATGAACAGGTATAAATCGCGTATGCGATTACGTTCATTCCCATGCATTAATAAACGGTACGTTGCACCTTGTAAAATATATAATGTATGTTAATGTAACTGGCATATATAGGTACTGAAACTATGTATCGGTTTAATAATGGACGTATGCGCGTCGGTATGTTGATAGCCTTCCGTATGTTCAGCGCGGTATAGTTTATCTTGGGCAAGGAAGTTATGTGCCGGCGCAGACACTCGCGCTCGCACGTCCTAACGATATATATCAGTATAATGTATAAGTATCGATATATATCACTGGCGAATGTGTAAATATGTAGTATGCTGCGCGTATATGCGTGGTTTGCGTATTAAGCGTGCGACTTATGTTTGAACATGACGTTCACATGCGCGAGCATAAACCCATAAACACATAGCTGCATAATGCAAGTGACATATATGTACGATCGCATCTTACTCGTGTGCATAAGGGAAAGTCTTGACAGTGGCCAATAATAGACAAACAACGAAAAATGAGATCATTAAACGATCTTATTAAACTCTCGAGCTTTCAATTAACAATTAAAAGTTTAATTAGCAATTAAATGGTGTCGAATTAGCGATAAATTGATTAAAATAGAATATGATTGTCTAAATTTTCAGGAAATCTCATATTTGAAATACATGGCGTTTTATGGCGTTGTATTTATTTATTTTATTTGTTGAAAATACGAAGTTGTCCAAATAGAGCGGCGATTTTATCGTTTCTCACTAACTTCTAGGAGACATTTCAGAATCCTATATCCTTATATGTCTCTCTCTCTCTCTCTCTCTCTCTCTCCCTCTCTCTCTCTATACATATGTGCGTCGATGATTTACGGCTCCGTGCATGCTGTATGCATTTTTCTTATCTTCGCCGAATATCGTCTACGTTCTTTTTCTTCGTCGTGACTGGTTCGGCGAGCATTACTGATCGTCCATAAGAAAATCCGTGGTGTATTTTCCCATACAATTTGCTGTTTTCCTTGGTGCCGGTTGTCCTTTAGTGCCTCACCTATATTCTCGGAGATGAAGTGTAGAGAAAGAATGCCGCCGTAGAAACTTGTTCTCATTTTTTTTATTTGCATTATTCACTTTTATTGTAATGAAGCCATTTTAAGAATTATTAATTATTTTATTAAAAATAATATGAAAGGAAACAATTATTCTATAATCGTGTATATATGACGTTGCATGTCATGCAGGATAGAACGCTTTAATATCGGTGTGTTTTTATATGGTAAATTTGGTTTTTACATGAGAAATGTTTTCGAGTGTAAATGCATCGGTTTTTTTTTATATCTTGTTTGTTTTTTCAATATGCTTTGAGATTCGCTTCGTTCATGTACGCTTTTTCATATTTCTAAATTGTATTTGTATTAATATTCCTTTTATGTGTTGAATGTACAACTTTGGAACGATAAAAGAATTCTGCCATATTTTTCCAGAGAAAAATTGATAAGCAAACAACTCGTGCAATATGAGAATAATAAACTATACCTCTAATTAATTTAATTAATGTCAATCTTCTTAAATTACAAATATTATTCATGCTTGCTCGAAATACCAGTAAAAATAAAATCTAATTATTCTCTCTCTTTGGAACATACCAAAATCATATGTAAACGTTAACCATCATTCCGGTCGATTTGAATTGCGACCCTTTGAATACACGGCTTCGTGTTCACATCACACATATTAGCGACAAACATGGCTATTTGATCTCGACTCTCGCTAGTGCGATTGTAAACATAAGCCAGTAAGCAAATGCTACGATGATCACGTGATCTTGTTGTACGTTAAATTGCCGGAAATAGTTGCTGCAACCATTGTAAATTTTTGGACGCTTGAGGATTTATAATGGGTACACCCTTTCTATACTGTGTAATATTGTTTTTATATTGTGGAATGTTTAAAAAAATTTGACAATACTGTTATTTAAACAATGAAAGCTTATGATAATTGGAAAATTTATTCGCCTTTTATATAATTTTATAATATGAGAGAAGATAATTACATTTCATTTTTGGTGATATTTCGAATAATTTCGAGTTATAATATTTGCAGTTTAAGAAGAATTGAAATTAATTAAATTAATTAGATATATATATATTTGTCATCTCATTGTATAAGCTTTCAGTTTATTAATTTTATTCTGGCGAATATGGTAGACAATCGAAAAACTGTATTTGAATAATTTTAACAGTTTTTTAAATAATTTTACTAATTTTGAAATGGAATTTTCGGAGGATATATTTTTCGAGTTATGTTTGATGATATTTAAAAGTTCTCTGATTTTATGTAAAGAGAAAGATATTTGTATGAAAGTCTATTCCTTTCTCTGTTCATTAATTTACAAGACGCAACTTGAATCTCCTTTTAATTTCCTAACCGCCACGATAGCAACTAAATATTAACGCCAGTCGGACGAGGAAACTTGAGGTGCGTTTTCAAGATAGGAACAGCACTATCATTGGATTGAACTACATTTCCGAGCCGTGGAATTCTTTGGGAGTGCGCCGAGAAAAAGAGAAAGAGAAAGATGGAAAAGAGTAAGAGAGAAAGAAAGAGAGAACGCGGTCGGGATTTCCTTTGCAAGTTTTTCTCTCGACTCTCGCAACATGTTTCGTTAATTCGAACGGAGTGCTCTGAAGTTTCGTAAGAGGATGTACAAGCGCAACAAATGCGAGAAAGCGCAGTAAGAGAGCCGTTGCGCCTAACTTCTCGTACGTTTAAGTAACTTCTCGACGTAGCTTTCTTACCACAATAGAATGAGCTTTTTCGCGGTATCACGTTTTTGCTGTCTCACGGTTAGTCAGATTTTTTCATCCTCAGATTGTGTCAGTGAGATCGGGAGAGATCGATTATTTTAAATAGTTGTTGCCCGCGGCATTGTTTTACATTTGGATTGAGTTATTCCCCGAGATGTCGCTGCTCCAAGATAAATCTGCCAATTTCTCCTGCTTCTAAACGCACTGTTTAACCTTCTTCCACAAATATGATTTCTATTGAATGCTTTTAATGTCAAAAGAAGATAAACTCCATCGCGCGAAAACCTTTGCGTTAGAAAAAGGACGTCTATTAAGCTGATACAGCCACTTCAGCACAATCGAATAAAAGTTGCACAGAAATTTAGTCCTTTTTTGTTGCTAATTTGTTGCTCTATTCCCGATTTTGTTGCTCTAGCCAATTCCGAAAAAACAATGGCTGTGCAAGATTAAAGTTAGCACAGCCACTCAAAAAAAAAAAAAATTTTTTAAATATGGCATATTCTTTTTTGCTAATTTGTTGCTAATTAGTTGCTCACTTCCCGATTGCTGCTTCTCCAATCCTCGAAAATTACCCTTAGCCCTGAGTCAGCACATCATCTATAAATTGTTAATTCTCGAAATATCTCGACTGATTACGGTTCTTAGATTTTGTTGCTTTTATATAGAGCAAAAACATTGAAAAAATGATACCGTTAAACAATTATATATAAATAATCAAAACTGCACCGACAGGCATCAAAATCACACAGCAACAAAATCGGATTCATCGGGAATCGCGAGCAACAAAATCAGAGAACCGTAATCATTCCACATATTTAGAGAATGACTAGGAGTGATTTTTGAGGGTTGGGGATGATGCAACAAAATCGGGAATAGAGTAACAAATTAGCAACAAAAAAGCACTAAATTTTTGAACTTTTATTCGATTGTGCTGAAGTGGCTGTATCAGCTTAATAGACATCATTAATGAATATGTGTAATAAAGTCCCCAAAACGCATTTCTTACACATAGTTGTTTATGCTTGTCGCTCGCAATAATTATCATATAAATTATTGCTAGCGATAGACATAAACTATGCGTAAGAAATGCATTTAGGGACTATTATATGTATTATACATA
>NW_017259213.1:1515993-1518592 GCF_001594045.1 Atta colombica | reverse complement strand
ACAAATTTATTTTTATTAAGATCTTTAAAGGCAATATATAATTGTTTTAGAGAATATATATAATTATTTTAGAGAATATATAATTATTTTTTAGAATTATTTGAATATAAAATTATTTAAATCATTTTATTTAACAATGATTTAAAAATAATCATTTTTAAATCAATGTCAAATTAAATGAAAACAAGCAAAAAAAGATTAATTTTACACACACAAGTAAAAAATAATATTTACCATAAAGTTGCTCCACCGATGCCTGATGTCTCTTCCAGACCTCCTCCTCCTCTCAGAATATGATTAACATCATCGCACAGGACACTCGCGTAAAACACTCGCGAATAATAAAATAAAATCGCGCGCGGACTATAACTTGAGTCCGATAACTTGAACGGCACTCCCGAAACGCGCGACGCGACGAACCGGCTGCGGTTCATTTTTAAATCGGCGGCGAGGGTAAGTTAGCTTCCCCGTTGGACACGAAGAGGATGATTTTACTCAATATTTAAAAATTTATCTAGATATATTATATTCAGATATATCCGAAAATTTTTAAATACTTGAGAAAAAATATTTTTTTCGTGTAAATATCCTCTGGATATTGAGCCTTCCCATCACGTCAAAGTCTTACCCGTGAGAGAGAAGATGATCTGAAAAATGTAATATATGGCTATTATCTATATTATTAAGCAATTGGTTAACTTTTAGAAACGAATATCACGTCTGCAATTCGTTGCGAAATAAAGTTAGAACAGATAAAAAGGCTGAATCTCTTACTTAGACATAAATGATTAGAGTCTAGAATGAAATAGGCTAGAGATTAATAAAAAAGAAAAATGTTTCTTTTATTACCGTACCGATAAATAGGTATGGTTAATTTTTAAACGGATCTTCATATAGAATCGAAAGGTACTCAAAAAAAATTTATAATTAATTATTAAACCATATTCATTGTAAAAACAGAAATTACGATTTTTTTGCAGAGAATATTCATATTAACATTGCTTTTTTATGACTCGTATGATACCTTTCGTATAGTCAAATAGCCGTGTCACGTGCCGCTCTTCTTCACATTTCTTTTGAAAAGTATAATCGCGAAAAAATGTTAGATATGATACGAAAGTTTTATTTCATGAATATTCATATAATACGAGTGCTAGTATAATTATTTGTAAAGCTTATTATATTTAGCATTTTTTGAGATTACGTTTCAAAAGGGAATATAAAGAACAGCACGCAACGGCCTGTACGAGCTTCGGTAAGACAATGACTGTACGGTAACTACGCATAAACATGACGCGCCGCTCCGTGCCACCCCGTGCCATCCCCACTTCAAGGTCGCGCGCCGCTCGTCTAACTGTCGAAATATTATGCGTATTACAAAATTAGTAAAATAATCTACTCCTTTTAATATTCTTCGATGAATATTACACGATGCTTTATTATATGATTTACATTTTATTTTTTGCATTCGTTACGCACATAACTCATCTACATCTTGGACCGGTATTCATAATGTCAGAAGTTGTATTCAAGACCGTCTTAAGTACAATTTTAAGAAGTCATGAATCAGAGACTCGTGTTAGTGTCTTAAGACTACTTAAGATAGTCTTGAAATAAGAATGGACTATATATGAATACCGCTCTTAGATATCTCTAACTTATATATCTTTGTAAATGAAATCTATTTATATCCATTATTATATTTAGTTTTAGTTAGTCAAAATGTTTTATAATTTAAAAAAATGTTTGCATTTATATAATGAATGTATAACTTATTATCTTTATTTGAATCATTAAAGAGAGTAATAAAGATTGAGATATAACTCTTAGTACACACCTTAGTTTTGAGCAATATTATTATTTGAGCATCTGTAATTAATCGTCAATTCGTGAATATTTAATTTTCGTAGATTAATGTGCGACGCCCGGAGCGATCGTACCACACGTCTATCTCCCTCCGCGCTCGCCGAGCGAATGCCGAAGTGATGACGTAGTCAACCACCGCGCCGCTCCCGCCTCGCTTTCGCCGCGCCCTTGCTTTTCACCGGGCGCTGTTTAGATTATTGCGTATGAAAAATATTAACGGTTTATTCAATTATACGCATTTTGATAAATGGATATTGTCGTATCGCGCTTTGCTTTGTCGCATCTAGCCCTTATTAATCATATATTATAATATTTGCGCGGTTCTTGTAAATGTAATCAGTACTTGTGTTTGCGTGCGTAGAGCATTTTTGATATTCCAACATTATGTCTCAATTTTTATTATTCTTTTAAGTGATTTATTAATAATTAAAGGTTGGTAATATTCTATACATCCTTTATATATAAAGATAATGCAAATTTAATTAAATTGCGGAATAATTTGCGCTAAATGCAGCTTTGGCTAAAAGTATTAAATATCTTGTCAATTATTATTTAATTTTTTTCAGCTAAAAGAAATTTATTTATGATTCTGCTATTGCTGTAAATTATTATGTGTTTAAAAAATTTTTTAAATTTGCTTATAATGCCAATCATGATTCGGTAAAATAACTATTACGACTTATTTAAAATCATAAATATATAATGAGTTTCAGAATCTTATTTAAAATATAAA
>NW_017259213.1:1512700-1515893 GCF_001594045.1 Atta colombica | reverse complement strand
AATCGTATGAAACGATAAAAAACACATAAAGTACATATTTTAAATAAAAAAAAATAAAAGTTATTTAGTATTTATTATTTTAAATAACTTCATTTCTAACTTATTTTTATTTAGTGTTTTAAATAAGTTTCCCGAACCTATTTTATATTTTTTAATTATTTTAAATAAATATCAGTTATTTTATTGAGTCATGATTGGCATTATATGCAAATTTAAAGAATTTTTAAAACACAGAATAATTTACCGCAATAGTAGTATCATAAATAAATTTTTTAGTTGAAAAAATTAAATAATAATTAACAAGATATTTAACACTTTTGGTCAAAACTGCATTTAGCGCAAATTGTTCCACAATATTTATTAAATTTGCATGTATCTTTATATATAAAGGATGTATAGAATATTATCAACCTTTAATTATTAATAAATCACTTAAAAGAATAATAAAAATTGAGACATAATGTTGGTAATGGAATATCAAAAATGCTCTACGCACGCAAACATAAGTACGTTTTACAAGAACCGCGCAAATATTATAATATATATTAATATATATGATTAATAAGGGCTAGATGCCACAAAGCAAAGCGCGATACGACAATATCCATTTATCAAAATGCGCATAATTGAATAAACCGTTAATATTTTTCATACGCAATAATCTAAACAGCGCCCGGTGAAAAGCAAGGGCGCGGCGAAAGCGAGGCGGGAGCGGCGCGGTGGTTGACTACGTCATCACTTCGGCATTCGCTCGGCGAGCGCGGAGGGAGATAGACGTGTGGTACGATCGCTCCGGGCGTCGCACATTAATCTACGAAAATTAAATATTCACGAATTGACGATTAATTACAGATGCTCAAATAATAATATTGCTCAAAACTAAGGTGTGTACTAAGAGTTATATCTCAATCTTTATTACTCTCTTTAATGATTCAAATAAAGATGATAATAAGTTATACATTCATTATATAAATATTTTTTTAAATTATAAAACATTTTGAACTAAATATAATAATGGATATAAATAGATTTCATGTTAGATATTTACAGAAATATATAAGTTAGAGATATCTAAGAGTGATATTCACAGTCCATTCTTATTTCAAGACTATCTTAAGTAGTTTTAAGACACTAATACGGCCCTCTGATTCGTGACTTCTTAAAATTTTACTTAAGATGGTCTTGAATGTAAGTTCTGACACTGTGAATACCAGCCTAAGATATAGATGAGTTGGTGCGTAACGAATTCAAAAAATAAAACGTAAATCGTATAATAAAGCTTTGTGATATTCATCGAAGAATATTTAAACGAGTAGATTATTTTACTAATTTTGTAATACGCGTAATATTTCGACAGTTAGACGAGCGGCGCGCGACCTTGAAGTGGGGATGGCACGGGGTGGCACGGAGCGGCGCGTCATGTTTATGCGTAGTTACCGTACAGTCATCGTCTTACCGAAGCTCGTACAGGCAGGTAGCCGTGTTGCGTGCCGTTCTTCTTTACATTCCTTTTTAAAACATAATCTTAAATGTTAAATATAATAAGCTTTATAAATAATTATACTAGCAATCGTATTAAATGAATATTCATGAAATAAAACTTTCGTATTATATGTAGCATTTTTCGCGATTATACTTTTCAAAAGAATGCAAAGAAGAGCGACACGGCTACTTGTCTATACGAACGGTATCACGAGTCAAAAAGCAATGTGAATATTCTCGTGCAAAAAAATCGCAATTTACAATGAATATAATGTAATAATGGTTTAATAATTAATAAATTTTTTTTCAGTACTTTTCGATTCTATATGAAGATCCGTTTAAAAATTAATCATAACTATTTATCGATAATAAAAGAAACATTTTTCTTTATTATTACTCTCTAGCCTATTTCATTCTAGACTCTAATCATTTATGTCTAAGTAAGAGATTCAGCCTTTTTATCTGTTCTAACTTTATTTCGCAACGAATTGCAGACGTGATATTCGTTTCTAAAAGTTAACCAATTGCTTAATAATAGCTACATATTACATTTTTCAGATTATCTTCCCTCTCACGGGTACGACCTTGACTCTCAGTACCCAGAGGATATTTACACAAAAAGAACGTTTTTTTCTCGTATCTAAAAATTAGTATTTAAAAATTTTCGAATATATCTGAATATATCTAGATAAATTTTTAAATATTGAATAAAATTGAGTAAAATCATTCTCTTCGTATCCAACGGGGAAGTTAACGTACCCTCGCCGCCGATTTAAAAATGAACGAACCGCAGCCGGTTCGTCGCGTCGCGCGTTTCGGGAGTGCCGTTCAAGTTATCGGACTCAAGTTATAGTCCGCGCGCGATTATATTTTATTATTCGCGAGTGTTTTACGCGAGTGTCCTGTGCGAGATGTTAATCATATTCTGAGAGGAGGAGGAGGTCTGGAAGAGACATCAGGCATCGGTGGAGCAACTTTGCGGTAAATATTATTTTTTATTTGTGTGTGTAAAATTAATCTTTTTTTGCTTGTTTTTAAATCATTTAATTTGACATAGATTTAAAAATTTTATTTTTAAATCATTGTTAAATAAAATGATTTAAATAATTTTATATCAAATAAAAAATAATTATATATTCTCTAAAATATAAACAAATTTATTTTTGCTGAGATTGTCTTTAGAGAATATATAGGTAATTATTTTAGAAAATATATATAATTGTTTTAGAGAATATATAATTGTTTTATATCTAATTAAATAATGAGTACAAAAAATTCGATGCTTACAAAAATTATATTTCCAAAATTGCGTAATTATTTTTTAGCAAACTGCATGCGTTCGTATAGCAATTATTTTTTAAAGTTAAATGATTATTTCTTTACTCTGTTTTAATTTGAACTTTAATTTATTTGTTACAGGATCATCGTAGCGATGTTGCAGATTTAACTCCACTGTTGCGCATCGATTGGTGAGTGATGAATTAATGTTTTTATTGAGGCAACGGATATGTAATAATTTTATTAATATACCATACATATATCTAAATGCATATATGAATCAATTTAATAAAAATTAATTGATAAATGTATATATAACATACATCCATTATTTTAAAATGGATAAGTTGTGATAGATTAGGATAAACTTAATTCTGAATTGTGGAATTTACTGTGCATACACTGTTAAATTTTAATATTACATTACACTCAG
>NW_017259213.1:1479445-1512653 GCF_001594045.1 Atta colombica | reverse complement strand
TATTATATTATATTATAAATTTATATATATAATCATTCCTAAAACGCATTAATAAATATGTATATAATAATCTCTAAAACGCATTTTTTACGCAGTTGTTTATGTCTATCGTTAGCAATAATTTGTATGGTAATTATTGCGAGCGACAAGCATAAACAACTATGCGTAAGAAATGTATTTTGGGGACCATATTACACATATTCATTAATGACATCTATTAAGCTGACGCAGCCACACAATCGAATAAAAGTTGCACAGAAATTTAGTACTTTTTTGTTGCTAATTTGTTGCTCTATTCCCGATTTTGTTGCTCTAGCCAATTCCGAAGAAACAATGGCTGTGCTAGCATAAGAACAAAGTTAGCACAAGAAAATAAAAAAAAAAAGTAAAAAAATACGGCATATTCTTTTTATGCTAATTAATTGCTCATTTCCTGATATTATTGCTTCATCCCCTACCCTCGAAAATCACCTAGCCTATCCGAGTCAGCACACCACCTATAAATTGTTAATTCTCGAAATATCTCGACTGATTATGGTTCTCTGATTTTGTTGCTCGTGGTTCCCGACGAATCCGATTTTGTTGCTTCATCCCCCGAACCTTGCAAATTATCCCTATCCACCCCGAGTTAATATTTTCATACATGAAAAACATATGGTCTACATAGAAATCTGGTGATGCCAACCGGATTAAATAGTAAAGTGTGGAATAATTATTTGTGTGGTTGCTTGAACCATAATACAATATTTAGATTAGATTATGTTGCAGCAATGATGACGTTTCATATACATATACATACATTTTTGTAAATGTAGTGTAGAGTCATTTTTGCTTTTTGAAATTGCAACTTAATTTATAGCATGATGTAACAAAAGAAATTCATTCTTATTAATAATTTGATTCTTATTATTATATATCATGCTTTATAATTGACGCAACTATATATGGATATATAACTTATCCATGTAGTAAATGATCCCCCAACCAAGTTTTGATTGTCACAACCAAATCACATCTAACTACTTTGATGTAGTTGACAATCAAAGTAAATAAATTGTATCAATGTATACATTCCTATCACATAAAGGTAACTAAGATGAAGTTTCTGTATTACTCACAATTAAATATTTTTAGTTACGTGAATTATATCTTTTTTTTTTCGTGTAATAATTAACTTCTACGGATTATAATTCCCACTAGTGATAGGATCCATTGAATTTCTATTCTATAACCAACTTTGTCACTGGCAGTGATTTATTAGCTTTACAAAATTTATCAATAATCTCTATCAATTCTGACGATCGAATCTCCTTATTGTCTCATCATTCGATTCTTATTATTTCTTTTATCGCATACTTGCATTATTTGTGAGTGAATAAGTTTAATCAAAATTTGACACTTCATCCAGACTTTTTATTTCCTGCAGCCAGCTCGATATAAATCTTCCGCGCATTCATCAGTCCCGACATCTATTCGCGTAATGCGTCGCGTGCATGTCGCGATTTCGCGAGCGGTTTGCAAGGGTGCATGGACGCGTGTAAACCATCGTCCATGACCCATGGTTAACGCGCCCGTTTATTTAACCTCGTCCCCTCTCGTGTCGGGATACACGTGTTCGGCGAGTTATTCGTAATCGTCGGACGCGCGCGTTCTGATAATTTTTCATTGTTCGAACATAATATAATTGTATGAACGAACCGATAATCTGTGCGAGTCTGATAATTTTGTGTAAAATTACATTGTAGTATTATTTCGTTATAATATATAATCTTTTTTTGCAATAGCTTGCCTTATTTTTTTGAAAATTTATTAAAATATTATTGACATTTTTCTGTTTCACTTTGAATGATCAATAGAAATATTTTTTTATTATTGATCAATGTATAAAGCTTTTGACTTTTACAAATTGTTCCTGTCAGTCACTGTTTTCCCTTTACATTTCTTGAGATTATTCCTTACACTGAGAAAAAAATATAAGTTAATTTTATTGAATATTTAGTTCAATACTGCCAACTAAACATTTACTTACAGTAAATAAATATTTGTTTAATAAAAAAAATGATTGTTAAATCAAATTAACATTTCTTGTATCAAATATGTATATCTTTATATTTATATATATAGTAAATATTTAGTTGGCAGTAGTATTCAACTGAATATTTATTAAAATTGACTATATTTTTTTTCATTAGGAGTGAAGGAAAGACTATTATTACAGACTAATATGTTAGATATGTTCTCACCGTGGATAGCAAGAGATTAGCTCATTTGTCACACGTGACCCAAATATCACGTAAGAAAATCGATTTACGAGCCGTATGTTACTCGATGGGCTGACGTGGTTAAATCGGCAAGCGAATTTCTAGTTTCTCGATGCCCGGCGGTTCTGTTTTTATTTAACTTTATTTTTACACTCTAGACACGATTCGGAAGCAATTCCTTCTTTTTCTCTCGCGGCTTTACAGGGAAAGGAAACGGTGAATCCGAGGCGTGAGCAGGAAACAGGGAACTTCGGATTCGCTGCGGGATGCTCGTAAGAATTCTCAGTGTTTATTACGTGTAAAATCCTCGCTCGTAAACAACTGCTGCACTAATCAAATATTGTGTTTCGGAAATCAACTCGCAATTTACAACATCTATTTTCTCGAAATTAATTGTCAACTATTTAACATGATGAAAAATAAAGTAATTTTTTTTACTGTTTAAATATGAATTATATAGTGAACACTCACTGATTACCCAGTGGGATATTTGGCTGACACTGAATAATCAATGAAATTCAACAAAAAAGGAAGAAAGTTTGAGCATTATATAATTAAAAATTAAAATTTGCACGTTAATTTCAATCTTTCTATACCATATCCGTTTGTGCACTAAAATGAGATCAGTTAGAGATCACATTACAAAGATTGGCTAAGTTATAGGGATTTCATTACCAATGGCATATATTGATATCAGTTGATTATCACATCCAGAGAAAAGATTGCTTCGATTTAAAGAAATTTCGATTTAAAAAAATTTCATTAATTTGTGAAAAAATTTATTTGATTTTAAAAAATAATGTTTAAATCAAAGAAATTTTTTCCTTTAACAGAAATTTCTTAAATCGAAGCAACCTTTTCTCTGGGTGCACTGATTCAGAAAGATTTAGAAAGTAATAAAAATAACTTTTAAGCGAGTAATGGTCTTGCTTTATGAGTGATATATAATTGATGAGTTTTTTTTTCCACTTAAATTCTGTGCGAGAGAGAGAGAGAGAGAGAGAGAGAGAGAGAGAGAGAGAGAGAGAGAGAGAGAGAGAGCTGCGATATTATACCACTTTACATTCAAATAAAAATCGTCACAATTCTGTATGACTACTTCCGTCCGAGAATTTTATCTTTATCGGTGCGATGGCAATGTAAAAGAATCTTACGTCTTTTTGCATGGTTACACGGAAGTAAATGGAAAAAATTCAGTCGTGCGCCGAATGTGCGACGATAAAGAAACTTCAGCCTTCTGCGACGTAAAGTGTCGACTGGTATTTCACGATCGCGCATCTTGCGGTTGAAAGCCTCAGAACGTTAGTAAGTAAACGCTCTAGACTCATCATGGAACGATTTTCAAGCACGCCTTTATTGGAAAGAAATCACTTGTGAGTCAATGGGAATGAAAAAAACTTTTATATTTCTTACTTGCAAGTTTAATAAACTGAACTTTTTGGCTTGTACACGGTACATTGCATTTTATTTGTAAATATAAGTAAAAAGATTCAAATTCTGTTTCTATCATTTTTAAGTAATTATGAAATATATAATGGGATTAATAATCGTAAAATGTGATCGTTAATTATTGGATGCGATAGTAAATTATATCATAATTGAACATTATCTATTTACACATTTGCATGTTGAAATGCATTTAATGTCAAACTTCAGTCGAGCAAACAGCACGTTGTCAGCGCTCATTACAAGTTCGGTAAAATACGCTCTGTTCGCCGTATCTTTTCTATATTCGATCGACTACAAAGGCCGAATATGCTACTTTTTTCGCGCTAGCGAACGACCACGCATTCGCTACACGTAACAACGTAACATTTTTCCATATTTCCCGTTCTCGTGAAACGGATTTTTCCCTCGGGCGAGCGTTTTATTCTCCGCTGCGCAGCACGCAACGTAATTACCACCGAATGAAATGCAGCGCGCGCTGGTAACGTCATTTTAAGAAGCGAATACGGAAAGTTGCATCGTCATTGAGAAACATCGCAGATTTTTTCCGGGAAAGCCCGTGCTCGCGCCGCCTGTTGCACTTCTTTAGCGAATCAGCTTTTTCTTTTTCTTTCTCGTCCTTTTTTTAGTTTTTTATTTTTTTTACTTTTCAATGTGCTCCCTTGCTTTTGTTCTCGAATCGGTTACCGTCCCGCCATTGTGCCCCCGCCATAAAAGGGTTTACGCGTACAAATCGTTCTTGTTCACCCCGCGGATCGAGTTGAAACTCAATTTTTTTCTTTACCCCCGCGAGGGAGAGATGAAGGGTAGAGAGGCTCGTGGATAGGGGCAGTTTGTGCTCTCTTGCTCTCCTTTTCCCTTCTCGCCCTCTTTGGATGGAAAGTCGATCGGATACCGGAGGAAATCGAGTGGAAATCCAGGAGAGCGCGTCGTTGCAACTCGGAAGCGACGTAACGAAGTTTCGAGTCGCTGCAGCGGAAGTCGACCGACACTCCGTTTCTTCGAACGAGCACCGCGATTCGCGTGCTGGAATATATCGCGCATATCGCGCATATATTTGGCAATATATTTGAGCACAGTTCTTCTGCTTTCCTTTTTTCCCCTCCTTCGACCGATGAAATTTTGCATCGCGATTGTAATATCAAACTCATTTTGTTGCTCGAAGCAAATTGAAATTTCTGGCCACTATTCTATCGTGACGTAACTATGTAGTTGAAAGGTAGATATTTGGAAGTTAATACAAATCAATAACTGAAACTTGCCGAACTTTGCGTTGTTTAGAAATACAAGAGATCTAGATCACAAGTTTCCTAGGTTTCTAATTGGAATTTACCAAGCGTTAAATGCATGTTAAAGACGCATGTTAAAATAATTTGATATACATTTTCGTTGTTTCAAATTTATTACTATTCATGTGTTATTGATAAATTATAAAATTATTAAATTATAATTTTAATTTGTGATTTATGTATGTGTAAAAAAAATATACAATTTACAAATTATTTTGATATTAAAAAATGCAACTGTAATTGATATTTTAATATTATAATTTTTAAATAGATGATTTTATTTTTATAATAATCGTGTTACTCGAGAAAAATAATCGTTCCAATTTCGTTGAATATTTTTGCTGCTTACAACGGCACGTGCGAGAAGAGAGAGAGAGAGAGATTCTAAAATTATAAAAAAATCAGCGGAAGTGCAAACTATCGATGTAACAAACCTTTCGCGGAACGTCATAAATCATTCTGCAAGACGACAGTTTGACACGCTACATTGGAAGCTTAGCTTCCAGCGAAGCGTAAAAATATGACTTCTTTGAAGCTGCACGTGAAGCTGCAGCAATTGAATCTATTTTTGCCTCGTTATAATCTAGGACAGCTAACTCTAGAAACATAAAAGGATCATCTAAAATGCGAGATGTTTTAAGAAAATAAAATTATTAATAGAAATAAGTTAGAGAAGATATTTTCTTTCACATAGTCATAATTCTTTCACAATCTCTTTTTTCCAATAATTTATTCTTCAACAAGCGCGAGGATGAGTTATTCGCAATTAATTCTGCTCGTGGCATCGCTGCAGTACGCGATTCTTTTCTGGAATTGCGTAAATTTCCGCATTTCGCAGTGTTTGGATCTTTCCAGTTGTCATCTAAATGATCACCACGATTCTCGTCACTTCGACTTATAAATCAGGAGAATCTACTTCCGTTAGCTGGTGGTGGTCTTGTGCTTTACAACGAGATGGATTCAGACTGAATGGCGGTCCGTAACTCCGTTCGATCCTCTCCTCGCAATAAGACAAAAAAGGGGTGGCGAAGCACCTCCGGAGGATCCTCTGAAGACTCGCGAGAATCGAATTACTGCCGTCGGAAATGATTTATATTCCGCGGATTCTAGGAGCTTCCTTAACCCATTTCTCAGAATCTCAAGGTGCGCGTCTTTTTCCACTGCACCCTCAGTAGCACCCCTATCCATCGAACTACCTCCCGCGTCTACCATCCCCGTCGGCCAGCGACCCCATCTCCCCACCCTTTTTTACTAGCTCCCATGAAACTTGCGTAGAAGTTTCGCGCGCGTTACACGTTTCCGCGAAACGGAAATTGTTCTGTCTCGCAAATCATACCCGCTCTCTTCTCACACCGCGAATCATCGCCTGCGTTACGCACACCCTCACGCATTTTCTGCATGTCGCATATTCAGCCATGGGAAACATCGATATTCAATACTCTTACTTAGCTCGTAAACAAAGAACAAGCAATCATACTGTCCGATACTCCAAAAAGATCGATAGTTAATTTATAATATCAATTCTGTCAAAACTTTCTGCAAGAGTACGAGTATACTCGGCGGGTATAGGCGTCAATATTTTTGAAGAATGGTATCGTATAGCATCTTTATTCTTCATTTACCGACTAAGTCGAAGTATTGGATAATACATCGGGTGCCTACGCGTAAACAACAATAGGCGTTATCTATAAGCTATCCTTTTACCTGTAGACAGCATAAAATCTATGTGGGTCGCTTATCGGTTATAAACTTCGTCTGCCCTTCTCTTGTTTTTGAAATAAAATTTTAATCGAAGATGTCAAGTTATATATGAGTATATCAAGTTATATTTTCTCAAAGTATCACGACGTTTATGTTACTACATGAAAATATTCGTATTATTTAGTTGAGATACTGATGATTTTTATTGTTTTTCTTTAAAAGCTATTATAAATTTATTAATATAATATACTAGATATATTTAATTTAGTATATAACATTAGGTATAATTAATTACTAGGTATAATTAAATATTATATTAAAATCTGTTAAACATGATTAATGCAATCTATAACGAAGCAAGGGTGATATAAACGTCAAATAGGTAATATGCGGGCAACGATGTAATGATGTTGCTTTAGAGCACTCGCTATGTAGGTACACGTATACACGTATACACACGCGAATACGCTCTTTACGTGTTCCGTTTGCAGGAGCGTGTTGAGGATACCGCGTATCCCGAGGCGTTGTGTCGTTTTAGATCTCCCTTCGCAATGCATTTGTCCGTATAGGAAATGCATCGAATTTCGGCATTTGAGGATTAATTATCTGACTGAGTAATTATTGTAGAACGCACGTCCGCCGTGTAGAGTGGGGTTGCGAGGCTATTTAATTAGCGCATGTTGTGTTACTAATGAATTTCCTTCATCATTGATTTTCATCGATTGGTATCGATGGTTGTAACGAAAATTCGACATGTCGGCTTAATTGTTAAATCTTAATTATTTTTAAAAACCAAGCTATAATTTTTGTTATTGTATTTTTATATTTTTATATTACAATGACATTTGTATAAATATACTTCGGAAAATTGAACAAAACGTTCTTCGCGTTCAAAATGAAAAATCATTTTCATAACGCCATTTCGTAGAATAATGTTACATGAATTTTTCGAGAATTCTTACTTATTTGTAATATAAAGAAAGTGCATGATTTCGGAGCGTCTCATACAACTGGTTACGAAAGAAAGATTCGCATAAGGTATTTTCGCGATTTTTCTGAGATCGTTTTGAGAGAAACGCGCGTTATACTAGCAGCTTCCTCCGTCAACGAAATGTAACGATCGATAGGCGCTGCTATCAGTGTCGTATCTCCGGCGTGTGTAATGTCTCGTCTAATTAGCGCCCGTGCTAATCTCAAGGGTCTAGGTAGGTAGACGGATTATCCTTGGAGGCCATCATTGAGCCGCGCATTCCTTGCAAATGCATAATCGCTATATCGCGCTGCTTCTCTATGTGTCGTGCTGCGCCGCGCCACACCGCCTGTACTTCCATCAGTATCAAATGGAGTGGCGGATATAAATGACGGGTCTCTTGCTCGACGAATAACTACGGCTATTCTGAACAGCGTCGCTAATATTATCTCGTCGCGGGTGACGCGCATAAAGCGCATCGCGCGTGGTGTCGACAAAATCGCGATTCGTCTGTGACAGATGAGGCACCGGTTCCCGAGTGGTTCATTATTGAATTTCATCAAAATGCGAGATCCTCCCAGGCGGAAGCCTGTCCTTCTATACGTACACAGTAGCGCAAATATTCCGTTTGTATTTTAAAAGGAGAAAGGAATACAAGATTTTCAGAAATTGCTAGTTACAACCGTCTTATGTGAGAATACGTCCAATTACATACGGATGGTATCTTCATTGCGTTTTATTCCTTCTTCTCAGCTGTATGCACGTGAACGCGATCCGACCATTGAGAAGTCGTTCGGTTAATGGGCCTGCCTTACCTTTGCGAAGAAATTTTCTTTACTGCAACTATCGGAGTACCAATCCATTTAATGAACCTGAATAGAATTGGGTTAAGCCGTTTTAATAAAAGATTCTAGTAAAGACAAATTTATGTAATTTCTACGTAATTTCATACCTGCGAGAAAAATCACTAGGTAAAAGCTTATTGCTCAAGTAAATAGTGTATTCATTACGAATACATATCCATTTTAGCGTCCACGTATTTTTACATCTACTGAAAGAATGATTTTTGCTGAAGTATCTAAAAATTTAATAATCACGAACAGATCTGAAAATAATTTTGTTAAATCAAAATAATTTTATAGGAATTTCAAGCATGATATGAAATACTACAAAAAATTTTGACATTCTAACAACCAGTTTGAGCGTTCTACATAATTATTTTGATTGTCCAATAAAATTATTTTAAGATTTGGATCCGGCTAAAATTTTAGATATTTCAATAAAACTGTTTTTTTTTTTTTTTTCCAGTTTAAGATTACACGATAAGTCTAAGTATTGTAACGCAATATTTGGTAAAATTTTAAGCTAGATAATTCGTTTACTTTATAATCCCGCGCATGAAATTAACTGCGAAGTCAATTTCTCGTCGGAATCGAAAATGCGACTATGAAATTCGGGGATGGAACGGTGGTACATTAATGACGGTCGCGTCAATGGGAAATCGGATGATAGATCGATCGACTAGGAGTTCCTCGTATTATAACATCCGATCGCTAATTAGAGCTCGCTAATCTCGGGAGAGTAGGCGGACCGGTAGTAGCATTACTCTGACACGACTATGGAGGCTTTGTCAGCGTATAATCACTCCGGTTTCTCGTGCGCGTATCCTTTTGCTTCCTCCACCGGTGATTATAAATACGGCACGGAAATGGATTTTACTTGAAACAAAGCGTATCTTCTGGTATAAAGAGATCTTATTTTTGTTACGTAGCAACTGAGTTAAATGAGGCCAATTTCATGTAATAATATAATATGTAACTTGTTTGCGTTAATGACAACAATTTAAAGAGCTTTTGCAGATTATTTTATATTCTTTAAACGATTTTTCATCACAATTGTATATAAATTAAAATTATTTTATTTAAATATTGATAAATTCTATTATCTTATTCATATTTCATTTATATAATAGTATAGTAATTTATTTATGTCGAGGGATCAACCTATGAAATCTCAGTAGGATTCTTTAGAAATATATTATGGCAGTACAGTAATAAAACAGGCATTTCTAGCAGTAGCAATATGTTAGTAATACATAGCAATACATAGCGTAACAATATTATGCGCAATAGGTGGCAATACATAGGAAAACAATACAATAGCAATGCTAGCAATAAAATGTGTTCTATAATAATTATTGTACATTTGTTTTAGTAGTGGTTTGACCCTTCGATCTATGTGATTCATGAAATTTGAAATAAATAATAAGTAACGAGAGATGAACCCCTTATCTATCTGAGTTAGAGCTTAATATTTAAATTATATTTCGGTAAATTATATTTAAATTATTTTTGGTAAAAATCTTTTGGTAAAAATTTGATAAATATTTTGATGGTTTTTAAATTAGGTTAGTAAAAATCATGTTTTAAACTGTTCAAAATATGCTTAATTAAATAATTTATTATGAAAAGTAATCTCAGCCAGTATTCAAACTTGGATTTCTTTATATTCCATGATGGATATCATAATTATAATTTGATATTTTGATAATATTTTATCGCAATAATAATTATTTTTTTATATTTATTAGCATTAAATTATTTATAGCTTTTTAAAATGGTTATTAGCATCCGTATTAATAACAATATTAATTAGTATTAATATTATTAAATTACTTGATAATTTATTTGTGAGATTCTATTCCAGTTCGGTTTAAGATTGCGTTTAAAAATTGAAGATGATTTTGACGTACAGTTATAGAACTGGATATGTATATATAAATTTATATCGAAATATATATTAAGTATTAATATTTAAATATTAAATTCCACAACTCAGATTAATAAAGTTTTCCTTACTGTGTATTCATATTGCAAATTTATGAGACACTTTGTTTAAAATATATGTTTATCTTGCTATATGTATATCTCGAGAGCAGGGAATCGCAACCATAAATGATTAATTGTGCTTATTAATATTGTATGATTAACTATATCATGCGGTTTAATAATCCATGAGTAATCACACAATATTGAGAGGGACGATTTAATTCCACATATAATGGGTATATTTACAATCATATTATTGTAAATTACTTTCATGAAATTATCATGAAACTATCATAAAATAGACTAGAAGATCTGCTTGAACGTAATCTCGGCGAAAAATCGGATTGAAAATGGTTGTAAATTTATGAAAAAATATTAAGATTAGCTTTGGATGATCGATCTAAGTGATGTTCTTATATGTTTATATCTACATAAGATTAATTTTATGTTAACAAAACTCGCGGCCAATGGCGTGTTTACTACTTTTGTCGATGGAATCGCGTATCCTGGACGCGTAACGTTTTGGCTAATTAGCAAGTAGGCTTATCGCGGGAACGTAACTGTGGACGGATTATCTGGGATCGATCTTTTAGACGTGCGTTCGCGAAACGATGAGTTGAAATCAATGTTATATATATCTTGTTACGCGACGCGGTATTATGGCTTTACGGTCGTTTCGTATAACGTTCGTGGCGATAAGTTACCTCGCGATACACTAAGATCGATCGCACCAGAACTTGCATTAGGTACACGTGGAGCTTCGCGAACGTAACGTGGCATTACGGCAAAACATTGACAGAGAAACTCAATAAACCGCGACTTCAATCCTGTTCCTTTGAGGCAAATTGTCGTTTATTGAAAATAGAGTTATTTGATTTTTATGGAAACGCATTCACAGTACAACCGGGACTTCTCATTCTGCTTTTTTTCCATGAAGAAGTCGGTAGGAATCTCTCCGGCAAAATGAAAGAGGAGATTAATGCAGTTACTCTCGTTCTAAATGGATAGAAAAAGTTCACCAGAGAAGGAATAGAAAATGTATCACAGAGCGAAAGAGAAAGAGAGAAAAGAGAATGGAAACTGTGAGAACATTCCACATGAAATGGTCGTGCAATTTTTCGAATTTGAAATTTTTAAAAAACACACAGATAACATTTTGTATTTAAATTACAGAGATTTAATAACAGTGGAAATAAAGTTAATTAATATAATATGATTTAGAAATTGTATTTAGAATATAAATATTGGATCGATGTTAATGTTTCCGTTTATAAATGTAATTTATAATTCAGATGTGTCTATTATTACAACAAATATAACGTGAACCTATTTTTAATTTTAACATTGTTAGAATATAGCTTGGTACGTAAATTTTATTCATTGTACAAGTATGGATTCCTTAAAGCCTCTTCGAGACTCAACGCGTTAAAGAATAAACCGAATTAATCGACTTTTTAATGCATTAAATGTCGAAGTATAAAAGTAGCAGGCGATAGTGCGCCAAGTATCTAAGTGCTACGAGATGTACCTTTCCCGCTCTTTAATAAACTGCTAATGCGAAAGATCGATCATGCTTGCGCTCGCTCGGAGGAACTTTTAGCTTGCCACTAAAATTATAGATAATGGTTAGCTTCTATCACGTCTTCCTTTCATACATTAAAGATATAACTGGGAATCGTGTAGCAGTGATACGAGATAAACATTTGAAACTTCGGTGCATGGTATTTTATAACTCCTAACATCGAAGATCGATTATATTCTTTGCACATTAAGTGGTATACAACTTTGGGATTAAAGTAGTATTCCGATAAACTAGGACATCTGACAAAACTTTTTCTGCTGTAGGAATAAATTAAGAGAACGGGATATATTAAATACAATAATTTTGATAATGTCACCAACATAATGTATCAAAAAAAGAATCTATTTTATATATATATATATATATACACACACACATACACACACACACACACATACACACACACACACACATACAAATAAAATTTATTTGAATTAAAAAAATTATGTTCAAATCAAGAAATTTTTTTACGAATGAAAGAAATTTTTTTTTTTAACCGAAATTTTTTTAAGTCAAAGCAACTTTTTTCCTGAATGTAGAAACAATCTTGTAGACAGAAATAATTTAACAAACTCATGTTGTCATTTTATAACGAAAATTTTCTTCGCGTTTCCTTGTTATCCTAACTTTTCAAGTATTAAAAAAAAAAGGAATGGAGTTTATGAAAATTGAAATTATGTACGGTAAGAATTTCCTTTTAAAATTTACCCTGAAAATACGGTAGTTCTAGTACAATACAATATTTTAATGATTTTTCATGCACTTCAATAAAATTAATCAAACTTATTTTACATTTTATTGTAGTTTTATTAATGAATGAGAGAGATTTACATTAAAATTCTTCGAAATACAACGAAATACAACCCCACGACTATCATATTTTCAGCATAAACTCTAAGAAAAAATTCTCTCCGTAGTGATTGTCATCAAGATTCAATTATTAGGCGTTAAATGAGTTCTCATTAAGCAACGTAAATGCGCGTAAAATGGAATCTTACGACAATTTGAATGGAATTAAATAAGCTTTACAGACAATTTTGAAACGTGTTTTATTTGTGTCTAATCAACACTAAGGCAACTCGTGAACGAACCGCTGTAAAGGTATACTAATTAAACCGTTTTGAATTAATAGCATCGTAACGAGGCAATTTCTTTCTAGGTCAAAGTTGTTAGAGTTTTTAATCGGACGGTCGTGCGCGTTTGAACGTTTCCTGCTAAAACTCTGAGAGGAGACATATGAAGTACCGTAGTTTCGTTAGAGATAATGACGCTCCGCGTAATTATTATTATTATTATCGTCCCATTGTGCTATTTTTACTCGACGCATTTAAAGAACGTGAAACGTATGAAGAAGAGACTCAACTAGAAGAGACTGTTCGACTTTAGACGACTCGAAGAAATTCGCTAATTTAATAATAATTACATTTTCATCTTATTATTTCATTTGTATCCTTGAAGATTTATTGGAATATCAATTTTGGCTTCTAACCACATTTTTACCTCTGTCGGGCTAAAATTTTGTTATTTTATTGCAAAGCGAACCCTGCGTGCGCCACTCATTCTAAAATCTGATATTCGTTGGTAAATTTGTCGCGCAGCAAATTTAAATGTATGAAATTGTACTGTCAGAGCATGTTATTTTTCAGATGTATAATAACGCAATCCGTTCCTCTCTGTCAGTAGGTTAAAAATATTGTGCTCATGCTTCTAAATAAATTTGAAAAGGACAAACCCGAAATAATGCGTTTGCTTGTGTTTTTTTTTCCAAGGTTTCGTGACAACTATTTAACAAAAATATACGTCAGTAATTGTGCTCATATTTCGTATTTAAACTGTTCTTTTTTGCATCGCTAATTCCGTTTTATGCCGTCATCACCCCCTTGGTAAAGCCGTACGTGAACAATATGCTTATAAGAACGATTAATCTCAAACACGGTGTGTTTGCGCGAGAATAGCAAAGGACAGTCGCTTGGAATTAATTAAATGTCACATAGAAAAGAATGTCTCGCGGCATTTGTCGCGATCGATCTGACATTTTTCATTTGCGGAAGAATGGTGCGAGTTCCGCTCGCACTATCACGGACAAAAGTGTGGGCTATCACGTTCCACTATCGAATTTCGAGGACGATCCACCGATACCATGCGGTTCTCTCGTCTTCGTGTCCTTTATGTGCTTTTTGGATCGTAGTCTTTCGTGGACCTCCGTTATCTCGTATCCTTTTTTTTTTATTATATACTTTTTGTCGTTCTCGATACTTTTGTAGCACGAACGTTTCAAATGGCTTTTAATCGAAGGTCGGAACCTTCGAGGGAGACGATGGCGGTAGGGGCGTCGTGGAAAAAAAAAATGGACGGAGAGGCCGACGCGCTCTCCCTCGGGATAACGTCGATAAAAACGCCTCCACAGGGCGAGGATTCATCAAGTATTTTACCGAAGAGCGACAGGTGACAGGAGAGATTACTTTTGCGTTTGAGCACGTACAAGCGATATAAACGTGGGTATAGCTATTTTCCCTCTCCGCGCAGTGCTGTGTATACGGGGGGGGGGGGAAGAGGGAGGAATGGTCTCTCGTCTCACTCTCCTTTCATCGAGCAAATATCTTTCTTGTAGGTCAGTTATATATCACGGGCCATGCCCGCTAAAGGATTTCAATTCCGGCCGACGTCCGCCGTTTGGCGAACGATTTTCGATAAGCGTGACACATTGAGACTCGCAAAAAGCGAATCGCGCCGTTCGCTACCGATTGATTTCTGAATTTTTATCCGGAGTACCCGTGAGAGTGCTCTTTCAAGACGAACACATTCCGCTCGTGGCCGCGAAAGAAATTCGCGCGACTCCCATTTCCAATAGCGACTATTTAATTCAGCTTAACGATTCGAAAGCGAACCTTCTCGCCGCGTTGCTATGTTCTTTTAAAATATGTGGGAGTTTTTCGACTCTTCGTTTGACTACTCGCGCGAAAAATACTTCTCCGTCATGTTTTGTCGCGTAACCTTTTTAACTCCTCCCGTTCCTCTCTTTTTTTTTAGCTCCTCCATTTTTTTTTATTCGACGCCTGACGGCGGTATGCCGATGGCATGTGCGCGATCCGCACTCGAATGGCCTAACTCGTTTTATCCAGAAAATGTTTTTCGTGTAACGCTACCGCGAAAGTCGAAGTTCGTCGGACTTAATTGAGTTTTGTTCCACGCTCTTCGATCGCTCGACTGCAGCAGCCGCGACTTTTGTTGCTACACCCTCCAGCATACCGACTATCCTCCAGTTATTCTCTCTCTCTTTCTCTCTCTCTCTCTCTTTCTCTCCCTTTACTTCTCACTCTCACGAGCACTACAACAACTACTCTCGCGTTTTCCAACGGGATTTCTTCCGTTGTTCGGCCAGCCGCATGCACTTTTTACCCTCTTTCTATGTAGCTCTTCCCTCTTTCCTTTCCTTTTAATAAAAATCGTCGGTCATTATAGTTCATGTCGAGCAATGGAATGAGAAAAATTCGCCTCTGTAAGCAGCTGAAATATAATGGTTGTGTTTATAGCGGTGTATCAATGGAATATTTACGGCGTTTTACAGAATATTTCGTTTTACTCGATCGCGTATAATCAAATTTACCGAAACATTCCGCTATTGCGGTGAGGACCATACCGATTGGTTTCCATTATTTCGCGAGACTGAATCAAAAGACTGGCGAGAAACTTAAATATTGGGTGCTAATGGCTTAATTGATTTTAATCAGAGCTCAGCTGTCGAGCTATATCGGTCGTATCGGAAGTTTCGCCGTATCCAATATCTTTTTCTTCTCCTGCCGGAAACTTCGTCGGGAAGGAAAGTTGCCGCTACTCTTCTCGACACTTTGAAAACTAAAATAGGGCGATCTGGGATATCTATTATCCTTAACGCCCTGCGCGTCTTTTTTTTTCTATCTCCCTTCGAAAGATCTGTCTTACGCGTACCGGCGCAAAAATATTCTAATACTTAAGTGGGCTAATTAACTTTACCCGGAAAATCCTTTTTATTTAAGATTTGACGGGAGTTGAACTTCGGCCGCACTTAATTGAGTTTTATTCCGAGCCCTTTGCTCGCGCAGAGCTTGCCACAGGCACGAGCAGCCATCCCCTCGCCCTTCCTCAGACTCTCACTCGTCCTATCCGCAGGAATTTTCCTCGTTGCTCGTCGGTAGTTAACCATGTTTTTTTTTTATTTTTTTTTTTACCAACCTTACCGCGTTCCTGCCGCCGCCCTTACGAGAGATTAGTTAGACTCCGGATACCTTTATCTACGCTAATTTTTACGCTGCCCGAGAAAGATTCCTCGCGAGATTCCACGTGTCTTCAGTCATGAATAGAAGAAAAAGAAGAAACACATTGCGGCAATGGGCGTTCGTCTTAAGCGATATAACTAATTTCATCCGGAACATCTTGTATGCCCTACCCCGTTACGACTCGCCCTGGAAGTCGAACTTTGAACTTAATCGAATTTGGTTTCGTGCTGATAGACGCGAGTTTTGTTTTCTCTCTCTCCCTCTCCCCCCCCCCCCCTCTCTTTTTCCCTTTCCCCTTTATGTCTGCCTGTCTCTTCTCCTCGACAACATTGGTATCCCGCGCTTCCCGCGCGTTTTCCACCGGGATTTTCCCCGTTGTTCGGTTATCGATCCCTATTGCCCCTTCGTCCCTTGCCTCGCCTCTCGTAGCAACCTTCAGATAATACTGCCTGCCGGCACTTTTCCGTCGTCGTTCATGCGATGTTAAACGCGTGCGAAATCGACTCGGACGAAGTCACTCCCGCGGGACAATTTCGCGAGAGTATATTTTGCAGAGCGCTACTCCCGAATCTTCTCGAGTTTTTACGCCTCTTCCCACTGAAACTGCCGCGCCCATCCTCTCGCGCTTGCCCGATGAACGTCTTCACAAATCCCTTTCGATCGTTCTTGCATATCTACTCTAGTAGATGTCTCAGAAAAGAAGCAAGACGAATCCCTTCTTCTCCCTAGCGATCGTGTAATCCGAAAATCTCATGATCTAGATTTTTGTACTTAATTAGTATCAAATATCCTGATTTTATTAATACAGTCACAAATTAAATTTTCAGAGTGAAATTATGCATAAATATCATTATCAATTTTAAAGATCAGATTCTAAAAACACATTTAATAGATATAAATTACATGATCCGAAGTATCTTCTTCTAGTAGCTATATTTCTGTGGAATCTGCATGAGAATATCTTTTTAAATAGAAACAGGAACAGAGGAGGCACTTTGTGATACGTACTAGAGACGAGTTACAATTCTTTTTAATGTTCAAGTAATTTAGTGACACGTTGATCTACTGAGATGTGATAGTGAGTTTCGTAAAGTGAAACACATTTATGGATGAGTAGGTTACCGTTTTGAATTCGCGCGACGTTTCCATGTCGTGATTCAATTTCCGTTTCTTCATTTTCATTAGCAACGTTGTCTATAGAATTGCTTACGACGTTACTTCGAGGGGCCGTTGAAATATCCTTTCGACTAACTCTTTGATATGCACGCAAACAGCTTACAATGAGTTAACATTTAGCTTCTTCTCGATGTCAGTAACACCAATAACATGGAAAGAATTAAAAGGCGAAGGAAGGAAGCTTATTAAAAATTCTAGCATTATATGTGTTATGTTAATATGTTAATTAGTTGTTAATTATTTTTATGACGTAAATTCAACAATTATTACATTGAGAACAATGTCTTTGCAACTATAATTACATATTATTATAATTCTAGTGCTATAATTCTAATTGCTATAATAATTATAAGTTATAGTTAAATTATAGCAACTATTTTTTATAGTAATAATAACTATAATTAGTCATTTTTGGTGCTAATTACATAGAGGTTTGAGATCTGTTTTAAAATGAGAGGAAGTAGCTCTTATAAAAAATATTTCAAATGAAAGTTGTTTAATTTAAATGGAGATAAATAATGATAAAATCAACTAAATAGATTTTTTTAGAAAATCATATGTGTATGGATGTAACTTTGAAAAATTGTATTTTATTAAAAAAATAATTGTCCCTCTTCAGATCACACAACTATTATTTGAAAAATTTTTTTATAAAAATCATTGTTTATTATTTTAAAATTGGTATGTGGGTAGTTTTAGACACTTTGTATATATTTATTGATAAAATTATACATATATGTAATTATTATTGGTAGCATTGTAGTAGTAATAACTGTAATTATGGTAAATTATGATCACAAATACCAAAAACTTTTCTCTCAGTGCAATAAATGGATTCCAAACATGGAAAATACATTTAAAAGTAAAACAATTACGTCACACATGCCAACAGTTGTGCTTTAAATTTTGAGTAAACGCAAAGTTATATTATTTGTTGTTGGTAACAGCATTATTCGATTAAAGCAGGTGTTAGAAATGATGATATAAGCCGTATTGCCAGTTTAAATCGCTCCATAAGCGATACGCGTACATATGCTACGATTGACGGTGATATTGCGGCGCACATATCTTTTATGTGTCATTTCTTCTCTCGTTATGGCCACTTATCGCTTTAGATGGCTCACACTGTATACTTCATTATATTTCATTTCGTATGGACGTGAATGTCAAACGAACTGCACGGTCGAAGTTTGAAATTGTTGTTTGCGCGGAAAAAAAGATTTTTTTCTTCAAATTGATATTAACCGTAACTATATATGTAACTCAAAGAAGAATCTATGAAATGCCGATAGATTATTTTTACAATTAGAAGCGTGCTTTTTGAATCATATCATAAAATTGAGTTACCGCCATAGTAACATTCACGGTACAGGTTCGAATTCTTTTTTATTAATATTTTACTGGCAGTTCACCTTCCACGTTATTCTTTCGCGTCGCTGTTCGTTCCAAGCGAATGAAACAACGTATGGTCGAATAACTCCATTTGCTCGGAGGTTGTACTAATTATGAAATAAACGACCGCCGTGAATATTACGCCATGAAAATTCATATGAGGACTTAACATACGTTATATGAGTACTTCATCCCCTATCTTAATATAGCTTTAAAAGCTACATGTCATATATTTATGTTTTCTCTTTTTCTTTATTATTTGTTAGCTTTAGAATGAATATGATAGGACAAAGATATCAGTTTTAATTATTAATTTAGTTTCGAGAAAACTTTTAGAATAATCATTATTAAAGATATGTTATATTTGGAATATAAAAAGAGTTGAAGATTAAAATATAAAAAGTCGTACTATGAAATATTTAAGAGTTCTTTCAAAAAGGCTGTGAAAAAGGAATTATATAGTTTGAATTTCTTTAAAAACTGCATGGCAAGTTGATATCGCAAATGTACATGTCTCGTCTGTTTTAGCGGATCGAGGATAAAAGGAGCGAGAACGGTGGACGATGTATATACACGCGGCACGCATATCCACGTGAAATTGCGTGTACACGTCGCGGACGCCTGGCGAATTCCCTCGTGCAGGCATGTCCAATCATTGGTGTAGGAATTAGAGTCTCGGTGCACACATACCTATACCCTCCTTCCCTGGTGTTCGTCCATCCCGGCGCACTCCACCCATCTACACTTGGTTCGGCAAATTAATGAACAGTGTCAACGTCGGCGGCGTCGCTACGCACCGCGCATACGGGATACGTTCATAAAATTCGCTGACGAATCAGGCGCATTTGGATAATTTCGTTATCCCGCCGCAGCCAGAGACTTTCTGCGTGATGAAACCTTATTTGGACACACAAACACATACATACATATACACCGGACCCCGCGGGACTCACGGGTGCACGTGCGTTTACGTGAAATCGAATCGTAATCGGATTTCTTCGTTCACTTTGACTCTTTGCGGTTTTCGAGCTTCCAGATATTTCGGGCTATGAAATCCGATTTGTTTTTAGGGCGCAAATGAGATTTTATGCAATAAGTTTCCCCATCGGAGAAAAGAATTTTAAAAGTTGGTCTTTTTAATCAAGATCTTATTGGAGGTCTCCCATTTCTCCTGATCTGTCAATTAGTTTGGTAATTAAATCTTAAGTAGATTCTTTCATAAAATCTTTCATAAAACTCCACTCTTTTCTCTCGTAAGTATAATTGAAAGACAAGAACGTTAATATAAAAAAAAATTTTATATTTTTGACCCTCAAATTGAATTACGTAGACATCTCTTCGAAGATTACAAATTCAATATGCGACACACACTCCGTAGCTTCGGTTTAAATAAAGAAATATCTAAGACAACGCGAAAGAATTGCAAGAAAATATCAACGTCGTTGGATTAAAGTATCCTTGACCGACCCAGATAACGATCCCTCTTTTTCTCGTTCCAGGCTAGCGACGCCGTGGTGGCTACGGTGAGATACCGACGAGGACACCGAGAAGATGTGGAAGACGGCAATGGCATGATCGCGCTGCGGGGATAGTGGGGTTGAAAATCGGCGCTTGCCCGGTGTGTCACAACTCTCTCCGACTCTCGCCCCTCGATCGGGCGTCCTACCAGAGATCTACTGTCCCTATCTTTTCCCCCCGTTCTCTACGTGTACTGTCCGTGGAGTTTCGCCATATCCACGTGCGTGCACGTCGCGCGTACGCGTACGCTGGTCACGCGTAATCACGCATACAGACGCGGTTTCAGGGCAAAGAGTGAGAGGGAGAGAGAGAGAGAGAGAGAGAGAGAGAGAGAGAGAGAGTGAGAGAGAGAGAGAGAGAGAGAGAGAGAGAGCGCGCGTTACTAACACGGTACGCGCTTGCGCCCGCGGTGTGCAGAGCGGAGCGGCGCTGCTTGATGGGGAGCGTAGCGCTCGGTGGGGAGCGCGCGACTTGGTGGGGAGCGCGCGTCACCTGTCGCGACATCAGTGTGACGGCGAGCGTCAGTGGGTGCGGACGATTGATACGTGCGCGATTATAGTTGTCTCCTCCGTACGAAGAGGCCTTACGGGATCGGTCGGAACGGCGCTCGCGCGTGGACGCTTGAACGCGTGAACGCGTGAACGCGAGTGCCGGCTGGTGAAGACTTTCGATCCTTTTTTTTTTTTGTTTTTCGCGCGTCCACCACGCCGTGCGCCGGCGCGCGTGCCTCGAACGTGAATGTGCCGCTTGGCCGCTGCGGGGCGGCCGACCGTCCTCGGTAAGACATGCGTGCGGCGGGCCGCCGGTGGACGACCGTGGATGCAACGACCGCAACGGGGAACGACGTGGTCACGTCGCACGTGACTGCCGCCGTGGCATCCGTGTACTTCCCGTACTCGGCGTAGTGAGTGTTCGCAAGTTGGAGAGAAAGTAACGCGACGCGCGTACCCGAGATAGCGCGCCGCGACGTCGCCGGGCGTTGTCGTCGTTCGGCCGAGAGAGAGCGGTGCTCCAGCGCGCGCGGAGCGCAGTGTGACGGTGCGTGTCCGCGATCCCCGCCGGAATTTCGTTCCCTTCCGTTCTTCTCGCGAGTGCCGTTCGTGGTGGTTCCCGGTGAAGGCCCGCGGAGAAAACTGCGAACCCTGGCACTACGTCATCGTTCCGTGCGCCGCTGCGACATCATCATCGCGAGAAGATGAGGCGCGCCAGCCTCCGCGTCGCCCCCAGGATGCAACCAGGATTTCTCTTCTGCTGGTGCGTCATCGCGACGGTTACTTTCGCCCTGGCTGCCTGGCAGGAGAACGTCAGGCCGAAGATGTACGTCCAACTAGGTGAGTGATCACTTGTGATTAGTGCCACGCAGTGACGCATAGTGTAGTTCTCTCTATGCCTACTTTCGTCCTTCTCTCTTCGTTATTTCGTGCTTGTGATACGCCCCAGTGTTTTATGTGGTGGATCGAGGTATTTCTCAGCGCTTGTGCAGCTCTCGATATCGCCATCGGATTCAATGGTGTTACTTGAATACTCCAACGGTGAATAAAATGCCTCCGACATGAATTAATAAGGGGATTATTTATGGCAAGAATTAAATAATATACTGAGAAATGGTCAAGAAATTAATTTCCTGCGTTCAGAGATAAATATTGTGGTGGCACTGTAAAGCTGACAATTATATTTATTTTTTACATGTAGAATTATGTACATGGTTGGATAATGTAATACAGTTGATTAAATTATTTTATAATTGCAATAACTATAAAAATTTATTCAACTTACACTTAAATTCATAATATTAAATTATATTCAATTTGAGTTATTTTTTTAATTAATTTTTTTTAGATCACCACTGCTCCAATATGTCATTAATTTCATTAAAACGATGAAGTTGAATAATTTAACCGAAGAAAATTTATTATTAATCCCTTCAGACCTTGTCTATATTGCAATGTACATTAAATTTCAACATATCCATTGAAATTATTTACATTTATTCTACATCATCTGAGATGTGCATAATAATGTACATGTTGGAAAAATAGTAAAGATTAAAAAAAAATTTTTTTTTTTTTTAGTATAAATTACTTATTAAAGTGCTTTTGAATTGAATTAAAAAAAATTGTTTTAAATATGATTTCATTAAAATCAGATCTCTGAAGGGGTTAAATTTGACTCAAATTTAGTTTATTATTTACTAAGTGCATCAGGACGTTAATATGGATGATGATTACTTTGAAACTAACTACAGAAATGAATTGATTTATACATTTTGACACATATGGAAGTTAAAAATAACAAAATGTTATTTAACTCGAGATTGAGTTATCTAACAGCGTATGTGTATTTTCTACATATAAAACTTGTAGTTATCATTTTTATAGTTGCCAACGCTATCTTTTTTTTCCGAGTATGCGGGAAAGAAAGCACAATCGCAGAAGAGATAAAAAAATATTCAAAAAGAAATGATGACGGTTGGGAATTTTGTGCCATTGTTGCCTTTATTTGACTTTCTGTCAAGCTGTTATTCGCGGCTAGTCATTGTTCAAACATCGATATTATGCACTTTGTACTTTGTAGATCGCCTAGTAACAGCGAAACCACAAGGGTTAAAGGCCCTTTCGCGAAGTTCAAAGTCGCATATTCTCGGAGGCCGAGATATTTGCTTACGGGTTATACGTAATGATGGTGAGGTTGCAACCGGGTCATACACCTTCTCCCTCTCGCGGACAGGATTCTCTCTTGTCGAGAAAGGGTTGTTTCCGAGTCGGTGATTGTTAATCCGCGTTTTAATCAACGGTATAACCGGACCCTTTCTACTGACCTGGTATGGAAAAAGAATAAAAAGATATCGATCGGATTGAACTTGTTAACCCCTCTGTCAATGCATGGATTCTCGTGTTGTGTACACGAATATATCGAATTTTAAATAAATTAATAGAAATAATCCTATTTACGGATGAAATCGATCTTAGTGCTTAATAATACTGAAATGCAAATTTTTGCAAATACATTATTTTAGTTTTATAAAATGCGCGTCGCTCAGGTTTGCTGGACTTGCAACGTAAGTCTCAATGTAATTTAAGACATTAATTTCAACTTTAGTCAGCAAACTGAAGTTGAAAGTAATAATATCATAAATTATTTATTGCGAAAAATATTGATTGAAATATCCCAGTCAGACAATTTTAAGTAGCAAAAATTTCTATATTTTTCTGTGAATTTCATTATGATTTTTTAAAAAGGATTCGATTAATTTCCGCTTTTCGTACAACAAAGAACAGTTTTGCACAAACTGTCGTTTTCATTTTTCAGTGGAAACGTTGTGAAACACGGTAATGTTTCGTGAAAAATAATTCATTGACGAAAGGGTTAAGATACGAAGTATCGATTTGTCGCGGCTGAGTTCTACTTCACGTTCATCGTATCGCAAGTGCGAGACTTACGGCAACGCGAGGCGAGCCCGCAGAAATTTTAACACGCCGTGCCGCGTCGCGCGACAGACTTTTGTTTTATTCAAATTCTCACCAGCTGATTTGGACTCTAGTAATTCATCTCCCTCCCGAGTAAAGAGAGGGACAGTCGCTTCCGCGTTATTCATGTAGCTCGCGGCAATTTTTCACATATTCGTCATGTTCTACACCTGGAGTCGGGCGAACGTTTTCACATCGAATATATGAATATTGAATATTTGAATACTGGGCGTTTTTGCGGAATAAAATTATTAGTGCGGCGAAACGAGAAAATTTTTTTCCCTGGAGTTATCCGAGTTTGATTTGACGGCTGTAGCCGTGTAACCGCTTCATCGTGTGGGTATTCCGATGGTACAACATTCTGATATACTGGGATAATTACGATATATCTCTGTACTCGAAATCACGATTATTATTATTATTATTATCGATAATAGATTGTTAAATTGAACATTATCATTATGTAAAATGACAAGTCAGATGACAAGGATATTATGATGTGATATACATAATAAATGATAAGATAGTAGTTATTTCAGCATATAGCTGTATAAAGAAATATTGGTGTATCCACATAGAGATCTTTATCATAAAAAATAAGTTATTCTCGTTTATATTTGCTCTGCAAAAATATAGATATTGATCTCGTTTCTTGTTAGAATCGCATTTATTAACTTCCCTGCGATATTTGCTTCAGCGGATATTATAACAGAGATTATTAACCTCAGTTTCTCGTAAGATAAACAGGAGGTATCAGTATATATAAACAATATTATAAACGGATTCTCTATTATAAACTTCTCCTTGTTTACCAAAATTACAAGATTCGATAACAAGGCTGCGTACAAAATGGAGGTAGATTTCCCATTAGTTTTACTAACGTTTCACGTAGTTTTTTAAAAGAGCCCTTTCATCGTCCTCTAGGGATCGTTTCTTCCTGTAGTTGTTCAAAGCGACGACGCTTTTGTTACCCCCTCGCGCACGTAACTAATTCAAACGGACACCGTCAATGGTAAATTGGTGCCTGTTATTGAGAATCTGAATCCAAAGGAGGTGAGGGCGTAAAAGAGAGAGACGTCGAGGGGGAGGGGAGCGGAGCAGTGTATAAAGTGTCCTACATCCGAAGCACTCGACCTTAACGGCGCTCCGCGTGTTTCGTACGTTCCGCGTAGAAGCGACGCCCCAACATCCATCACTCTTTCCGCGACGGTACGATATCTCGACGCGGGGAAGGAACGAAATAAATTGCTCTGAAGTGGCTGCGCCGCTCCATAGCGCAGGCACATGCTCCACTGTTGGTACACCTTGACGTTATACCGCGAGCGTGAGTGGGCCGAACGATTTGAATGATAGTCGCAAGAATCCCCGAGCGAGTATTTAGAAACTCTCCGTTTGGCCCGCTTGCTATTTTCCGCACCTCACGGAAATATGCATTTGGGGCGCGCCATTAACGCCTCTCGCGCACAAATAAACATCTCCTTTGAAGACCGCGCTCTGAATTTCCTTCTCGATTAATCCCTAAAGACGAGATAAAAGGAACACGGAGCAATATATTCGAAAAAAAAATTAAATAACTCCAGGAGAGGAAAAGAGTTGACTTGAATTTTATTGAAAACGCGTGGTCTCATTAATGAATAAATTTCACTCTAACCGCGCAGCTTAGTTTGAAACTTAGACGTAAATAGGGTTTTATTCATGGCATTCAATAGCGATAGCGAATTTTCAACTCTCAACTCTGGAAAAGCGACGGAACTTTGTACCCAGATGGCCGAAGTTGGAAACCTGCATATCTATTCCCGCTGGGCTTTGAAGATAAACATTTTTCTTTCTAAAGTGTTTGGAACATGAGCAACGGTGGCGTGTTTCTCGACGCACCTAATGTATTAATAGATTTTTTTTTATATGAACACTTGTAATTTATTTCATGAGTTGCGCGTCATTTTATTTTACATTTTATTTTGTACGATACGACGGAAGCGTAAACGTTGCTTCAGCCGTTTCTCGGCTCTCGGATGGACCGTAAGTCGGATTTTGGCGATCCTAAATGTAGATAAATGGCGCGTTTCGAAAATTGCCGCGTAAACGGTGACGTTTTCGCGAAATGTGCAGTCTCGGCGCGTATAATGCGAGCATTATTCAATGTGCACCGGTTACGACGTGGCGTATAACGGGAATGGTGTTTTTCTTCGAGATTACGTGGCGTGAATTAGTTATCATTCTCAACATCGTCGCTCTCTCCTCGTCTAATACTACGGTGCGTGCCCTGTGCCCGAGGCAAATTAAACGTTACATTTCACGCGCGTTATTATCGCGGTTGTCTCATCGTGAAATTTCTTAAATCATTCCGAATGTACCGCGTGAAATGTGGATTAATCGCTAGAATTAAGAACCGCGCTTTACCACTGTAATTACTTGAACCGCGGGAACAGATGGCCATTAGTCTGAGGTTCTACGAATTATGTTCGCTCGTTGATCACGTTTTTGGTACAAGCCGTATTGCTCGAAACGTTAGCTTTCTCCCGTGTGTGTCGTTAAACTCTTTAACAATCTATCCTGCAATGTATTATACTGAAAAAAAAAAAAAAAAAAAAAATTTATTACATCTTACATATTTTTTTTAAGTATTAAACATTTACAGTAAATAAATATTTACTCAATAAAAAAATGATAGTAGGATTAATATTTTTTGTATCAAATATGTTTATATTTAGTAAATATTTAGTTATTATTTAAATAAATATTAAAATTTTGTATATATTTTTTCATGTATTCATAAATGGACTATTTTTCATGGAGCTGTGGATATTTTGAAACATAATAAACAATCAGATTTAATTTTTTCGACGATACAAGTGTCTCTGTCTCTCTCTCTCTCTCTCTCTCTCTCTCTCTCTCTCTAAGAGATATTATTTAAATTTCCATTACAAATTTTTTTTTACGTTTTACTGTAGCGACGATATATATTATATGTAAACATTGTATATAAGGTAATTTTATTTCAGTATTGTAATATAAATGTTCCTCTTTATTTATTTTTGTGGATTGAGATCAAGTAGCACAAGTTTATTTTGAATATTATGAAAAATAATAAACTCCATTACATTTAAAATTTCTGATGCGGAGAACATCTTTAGGAAAGCGTATTTAAAAAAAAGAATTTTTATTTAATCTTTTCCTTCCATTTTCTTGCTAGATCGATAATTTATGTAACCATTCTATGTAAATATTATGTATGTATAATTCTGCTCGTGATTGTGGGGAACTTTATCTCGGTCAACGTCGAATAAACGTCTCGTTCTCTGAGTATCTGCGTCGACATCGGGTAGCGGAAGCTCATTACATCGTGACGAATTTTGTTCGGCGATGCATTAGCCATCGTGTCGCTCGTACGTGTGCATTGAGATATAGAGTGCGTTGGCCGCGATGCATCGCATTGGCTATTGAAATTACGTGAAGCACGTGTCATTAATGCACCGCGCTGCTGCGACGGCGATATCGTTTTACTCGCTGAGCCAGAATTTCTGCTAATTCTACAACGAGCAAAATCATACCGCGGAACCGGAACTGCAATCAGCAGTGCATCGCTGTTGTAGGACATCGCGAAGCCCTGACGATAACGCAGCATTTTCCACAGGGTGTTTATTGTATTCAGCTGCGGCCGATTCGCTACCTCACTTGTTATTAACGTGACGTTTAAAAAGGTATCGCGATAATAACCGGTTAACTAATTACGCCTCGATTAAATCCTCTTTATGATCCTTTAGCGAATATGATGCCCCCGCATTAATGTGCGTTATCTGCAATACGATCTATAAATATTTACGTGGCGCTCAGTTGTAATTTCCTATTGACAACCGGCAAATCGACGAGACCTCCGATAATGATGGAGACTACGTTACGGATCAATACGTTGGTAGTTGATTCTCTGACATGTGTCATTCATGCGGTCTTGCGCTCGCGTGATGCCATTAAATCTCCGTTGTTCTCTCTTTCTCTTCCGTAATTTTCTTACACAACAATCTATGTATATTTACGCACATGAGTTACGGATAATTATTTTATTATTCAATTTATTTAGATTGTTCTCGACCTATTCGTATATGAAATTGACAGAATCGATTAAATCCAGTTAAATCGATGAAATTTGATTAAATGAAATGGAATGACACTTGATTAACTGCTTTCGTAGTGCCAATCTATGCGCGTGCGCATGTGTGTGTGCGTGTGTATGTCGAATATCCAAAAATTTGCGATTCAAAATACCGCGAAGCGGTAAGCGGTTTTGCGAAGCAAAACAGTTCTTGAAAAATGAAGAAAAAAAGTTATTTGTAAATTTTTACTTCAAACAATAATTTCTGAGGTTTAAGGATAATTTAAATATGATTAATTACAGACTATGTTTAAATCTGTGAATATTAGTGAGAACGCTGAGATTATTAGCGATCACGAATATTACGCGCGATTTATTGGATAGATGACTATCTAAACGTAATCTATATATACTCGTATAACTGACTATATTTAAATCTTTATCTAAAGAATTGTAGCTTAAGATAAAAATTTACAAATAACTTTTTTACCTAATTTTTCGAGGATTTTCTTGCTGTTGTACTTTGAGTCGCGAATTTTAGGAACTCTATTTATATATTTATTTATTTATTTATTTCTTCCAAATATTTTCCATCTTTTCCATGTTTATTATTCAGGATGAATGATGAGGGCACGCTTCTATTAGTTGTGACGTTCAAAAAGATTTAATAACCGGTTAGTCAATCATCATAATATGCATACTAATGAAATCCTTTTTATTATTATTATTAATTTATTCTTCTGCTACATTGTCCAACTATACATTATTGCACCATTGATTAGAATTCAGTACGATAAGATTCAATTTCAAAATATATATAAGTCGTCTAAAGATTAAAGGTTGCCAACAATTAAAAAATTCATTAATGAAATTTATTCATTTCTTTTTGGTAATTGGAATTTTTTGATAAATTTTAACTTTAATTTTTACTATTAAGTTGAAAATGGATCTAACTACTGGAATTAATCAACATTTTTATTTCTTCATTTTCTCATTCAGAATGGACAGAAAAAGAAACAAAAATTTTCAAAAATTTTGGAAATAACTCCAGTTATTTTGACGAAACTTTTTTTAAAAACTCAAAATAATCTAAGTGAAAAAAAATTCAAAATTTTTGAAAAAAACGAAATTTTTTTTTCAACTTTGGAAACTAAATTTCGGACATATGATTATATGAAGCTTTTATTTTGAATTTATGTGAGGAATCACTCCTTAAAATCTTTTAGATTATTTAATATCCACCCTATATATATAGTATGGGTTTTTCTATAGAGATACTTGTTGCATTTTTTTTCCATTCCATGGCGATTGATAAGTCACGTCGGCCACCGGAATCGTGCGCGCTCACGCTTGACGATCAATCGCGTTGTCCGTTAAAAATGTAAAAATATCTGCTCGTTTTTCGATTGCCGTAAATCAAACTCTCATGCCGGAGTCCCTGTTGGCTACATACACGCAATTTTCGTGGAGAATAATTCGTGAGAGTTGCGCTGTGCGAGTTAAAAATTCGAAACCGTACGCCATGCAGCACTGCAGCAGCCGGCCGAAAGCAGCGACCTCGGCGCGTCGGTGTATTACGGATAAAGGGAGATCACTGGGCTGGAACCGCGCGCACCCCTTTAGCATTCCGAAAGTCGCGCCGATCGATAACGTGGCGAGACATCGGCATCGAATTCGCCGTAAATTTCAGCGAACGGACTTGGCAATCGCACAACAATTTTTTAAATGGTCGTGTGTCCAAAATACGCGACTTGCCAATGCTTTCCTCGCGTTTGAAAATTTATACGTGCATGAGTGTCAACGGCACGCAAAATTCTGTCAGGCAGAGATAGATATGATACGCAATAATAAATTGTTATAAATAATGGTATATGTATCATGTTAAGTGCGCGATGTCTAAAAATATTCTATATATATAGGCATATATTACGGGATAGACATACGCGTTTGCTTTACAGATTTATGTGAATGGGCAGCTCTATCAATTTATACTAGTATTTCAATGTGCCGATTACGAGGGATGGTCGAAAAACTTCGAAACGGAGGATCGTCTGTTGTGTAATTAAATTCGAACGATAAATCAGATACCGCAACACCCTCGCATTCTGCTTTACGCCTCGTGTACGGACGATATATCGATTACGCGTTCACGTGAATCGTCATTAAAAGACACTCGAGCAGCGGCGCGGCTGATAACAGCGGCCGTTACGAGTTCATTACTACATCGTGAACCGGGGAGCGTGAGTGCCGGATCGGAATATGAGCTATGGCGGGTAGTTAATCCATATTACGGTAACTTTATCTGGTAGCGAGGAATACCGCAACGGACCAATCACGGCGGCGGTTCTCCTCCCGCGGTTCTGCCCCTCGTCGACCGACGAGGATACATTATGATTAGTTTCAGCGTGCTGTGTATGCGCCACGGCACGTATAACCTGACCTCGGCCTAACCACTGGCTAAAATTGCTGGGAATTGTGTCAATTGACTTTGATCGCAGAATGAGACTGTAGGCGAGATATCTAGTAACGCGCCTTCTCATATCTCTCTCTCTCTCTCTCTCTCTCTCTCTCTCTCTCTCTCTCTCTTTATGGAGGTGGTGAACTTCTCGTACTTGACGAGAAGGTGCACCGATAAAATTTACGTCGCCTAAGAAAAAGACCATTTGTTACGACAGCATAGCGGACCGCGTGGCCGTCCGTTACATCGTCGTGGAAAAAAGAGAAACTTTTTCGACGAGCTCCCACGGGGGATAACTGATCGCTGTAGTGTCTCGATGTCGTTGACCTCGGCAAACAAGTAGATCGATGGAACGACAGCACACTTGCTAAAGTTGTCGTTAAACATCGATAGCGTTTGTTACATTAATGACACGTTTTCGTCACCGTTTTTGTCCCATAGTTTGGATTTTATGATAATTAAAATCATGGATAAACATGTAAATAACGTGGATAATGATATTAATCGTAAGTTTTAGAAGCGATAAATTTTAGATTTTTGGATTTATTCGATGCTATATTCTAAAAGCTGTAAAAGTACTGAGAGATAAATATCGAAACAAATGCTATTTTCGAAGTTTTCTTTGATATTTATTAGTTATGGAAAAATTTAATTGTGATGATGAAATATATATTTTTGTGAAATAGATCTTAATTGTAAAAACGAATAAATGGCTTATTTGATAGGAATAAAGTTTTATTTTGCCGCATTTAAATAAAAATTTATTTCAATGAAATAAATATATTTCTCACAAATACATTTTTAAGTATCTTTTTCTCTACAGATAAAAATTTTATCATATGATATAATTTAATTTTAAATATAAAAACATAAAATCATAAAATATATGCGATCCAATATTGTCACTTTTTTATTACAAATTTGTCTAAAAATTAAATTCTCGTTTTTTTTTCACTTATAAAGTTGTTAGAAGACGACGACAATTGAATACGATGTAAATTATCGACTGGCAATTGGTGGACACTTACGGGGCTGGAAATGATTGATTCAACACGAGAAACGAGAAGGGCGCTCCTTTTTTAAGATCTCTCTTTGAAGATTGCTCGCGTGTACATACCGCTCCCGCATTTTTTGTGTATCTCGAGTACGCACTCTATGATGGAATAAGTAGCGTGCTACCATTGCCGAGGGGTTCATAAATCTTTTGTCGCGAAGATTCCCTCCGCTTTGTGCCCGATGCAGAAAAGCAAAAGGTCAAAAGCGGCGATGCGGCGCGTCATCGGAAAGCGGCGGCCTGAGTGGTTCCTTCGTCAGGGTATTGCTGAAAGTGTCCTCTTATCGCAGGTGTTGACTCGCTGGCGAGGTAGTGGACAGAAATCGTTGTAAATCGGTATCCATAACGATAAAAATGACACGAAAATCTTCGATATACGGCCCTCATATTTCTGTCGATCGAAACATCGTAACTTAGACTAGTTACTATTGTAGGAAATATCGGTTGCCTTATCAACTTATTTGTGCACACAATTTTTTTATTTTAAATTTAGGATTGCCGCAAAATGGAAATCAGGAAAGTCAAGGAATTTTGCAAAATTTTCTAGAAATTAAAATTCTTGACTTTAAAGAAGTTTAATATACGTATATTACACTTATGTACGTAGTTGGTAAAATGCTATTAACTTAACTTAATTGAACTTAATTAAAAATGTATGTAGTGTCAGCAACATTAATAGTTATCTTATTATGTTAAATTGATTTATCAACAAAATATTTAACGGTTTCCAAATCAGGACGAAAATATAAAATATAAAAATATAAAATATAAAAATATAAAAAATTTCAAAATATTGTTGAAAGTCAGGGGAAATCGTGGAATTTTGTCTGAAAAGTTATGAAATTTTAAAATAAGGAACAACTCTGTAAATTAAATTATTTTAATCTTGAATTTTTCAATCCCATTCTTCGCACACTTATTTTGGTAATTAGAGAGTTTTCGCATATATTTAATCTTACCTTTGAAATTTGACGCGCTCTCCACGAATAGATTAATGATTCACACTTTGTGCTTTTTATCTGAACGGTGCAGACATCGGCGCCACATCTTTCTAAGGCAGATGATGGTTCACATGTCCTTAACCTACAGATTAAAATATCACGTCAGAGTGTAAGATAGAAAGAGACAAAGAGTACCGCAGCTCTAGATGGGAGATGTGAGAAGAGTGAGAAAGATATTACTTGCTCGGTTTCTCTCGCGCTTTAGTTTATCAATAAAGCTGTAGCATAGCGCGAAGTCGTCTATTTTCTTTCTCGGGCGTATCTTCCGCGTCATTGGATCGAATGATGAAATTAAACGGCGTCGCAGCTCGTTCGATGATCTCTTCAGTAAAGTTAACTGACCTCTCAGTCGTCACATCCGCGTCCTTGTCCCTCGTTGTTCACCTTTCTCGTTTATTCGACCCTCGGAGACCCTCTCTTTGTTCGAGGAGTACACACCGACGTCTTCCTTCGTTTCGTTGCTCGCGTGACGGTCCGATCTTTTCTTCCTCGATTTGGCCGGCCAGAAATTGGTTTATCGCCGGGCAAAGTATGAATAATTCAAGCCAGCCGATTCGCAGTCCAATCAATTTGGGACGGAAAGCAAAGTGGGTGGTCGGGGTAGATGGAATAGGCAGAAGGGTCGCCAGGCATGAGGGGGGAAAACGAAAAGCGGCATTAGCGAAGCCGTTGAGTTTAATGTGTACGACGAGCGAGAGTAGTTGTGGCTTGGGGTGGTG
>NW_017259213.1:1474092-1479345 GCF_001594045.1 Atta colombica | reverse complement strand
GGAAGGGGAATTTTTTTTTGGGGGGGGGGGGGGGGGGGGGGGGGAGCTTATTGTTATACGAAATTCACGCGGTGATATGTTGAATTTGTAATGTTTCAAATAAATTGTATTTGAATATTTTAAACTCTCGAGTTTACAATATTATGGATAGGTACTACACTTCAGGCCATTTGGAAATATTTTCAAAATTGGCACAATTTTAGGATTATTAAAATATTCATAACAATGTATTTATTTAATAATAATTTTTTAGATTCAACAACTATTATCGAATCCGAAGGATTATTGTTAAAAAAAACATATTGTTATTTATTGATATTTGAATAAGTAATTCCAAAAAATTTTTTTAAAAGTGTTATCAAATTTTTAGTCTGGACTGTATAAAATTATTACTTTTTTAGCTTCTGCCATTAACAGTTTTTAAGAAATATTTTAATATTATATTTTAGTTTACCGTGCATTTTATAGGAAAATTATACAATAATATGTCTGAAGCTGTATATTATTTATTATTGACGTATATATTTAGTTAACATTTTTTTTATTACTGCTCTTCAAACATAGTACCGCTAAATGTGAACATTCGCTCAAGAGTTTCACTAAATCTCGACATGCCTGCACTAACCACGATATGTATCGCAATGTACGCACGTATGTATATATGCACACGGTGAAAACGCAATAGGGAAAGTACAGGGACGTTGAAGAATAGGACGGCTGTGGGTGAGGGAGGCTTGCGCAAAGTATACACAACAAACACGCCACCTGTTTATGGAGGTGATTTTTAGAGGTAGCTGTTGTTACGACGTTGTTGTTTTAGAGCTTCGAGTCAGCGGCTGCTGGCGATATAGAGACGCGGAGAGCGTGAAGAATTGGATCTTAAAAGAATATATACTGTGAAAATCACGGCGAAACATTGGAGTGAAATCGAATTTTTACAGGCAAGAGGATTGGAAGGGTCTTTAATAAAGATTATTTGAGCGCAGCGAATTATTTCCTTTAATTTTCCGGGACTCAGGTCAAATAGGCAAACACGCTTCAGTGCTTTGTCGAATTGAAAGAGAAATTAATATTAGATGCCAAAGTGAAGTTATAATACGTATACTACACAGACCACACACACACACACACACACACACACACGCGCGCGCGCGCGCGCATACACGTATATCTTACATTATATATATATATATATATATGTTATAAATAAAGTATATACAAGTTTTATTCCATATACAATATTTCTCTTAAAGTGCTATTATTACAAGGAATTAGGAATAAGAATCTTTGACTGAAAACACAAAGGAGATTACGCTGCAAGTTTCCTCAGACTGGACGGAGTTTGCTCGGTGAAACATAGTCGACTATATATCGCTGCACTCCGCTGCAATTTAGATACAGGAAGGAGCCGTGAAATCGAAATCGTGGCACTCGCACTGTTCCAACGAATTACGGTCGCGGAAAGCTGTCGTGAACGCTTAGTTATACCTATGCTCCGTTTCAAATCCAAACAATTCCGCCACGTCTGTAATCGCATTCGAAGCGGGAAACGGCGCTCCACGTTGGAGCAGGCAAATGTCGGTGTGCCTAACTAAAGCAATGTATAATTAATTTAGCGCGCGATGGCGAATTACAATGGCGGGAAGACGGGTGAGTGGGACGCAACGGGAGGGAAATGATCATGGATTTGCTGCAGAGAAGTAAAGTGGAGGAGAGAAAGGGTGCGGTGGGGCGAAAGTAAAAAAGGAATGCACATGGGCATCGCCGTGTCGCTCGGTGAACAACTTTCGCAAACTCAATTACACAGGTTTTTCTCCGTTGTTGATTTTTGCTCGCGATTTTTCCGTCGCGTAATTGCTGAGCACAGTTCTTCGGTTGTTCACGACTGCTTCTATATGGTGTTCGAAAAAAATCCCACTTGCAGAGTATCTCGTACGTTGTGATAATTGAATTAGATGTTTCATGCTCGATTTGTGAAACAATCTTATCGAATAAACATCTAAATATTCTAAATTTGCAATCATGCATTTTCGTTTACCTGGTTACTGAATGTAACGAATATGTAATTAATTACGCTCTTACTTGAATATTGTTTAATGTTAATAAGCTCCAGAAGATGAGACTAAATAGCTCCTTGTGTTTCACATTGTTACGCAACACTTGAGGCTGTAAACGTTATCGATTCAATATCAGCTGATGCGAGAAGTATTAAATCGCGTTATGTCGCTTACAAATTTCTCTTCCTATTTCTCATCAGTGACGATTAGTTTTCGTTTCGATGCACACAGTGCATCCTTGCGCAAACTCTCGGATGCACGAGAGAACGTTGAGAGGCGGAATATCAGTTCTGTCTATTGCCACAGCCTTTGGCCGGATCACGAAACCATTATGCCCGATGGTCTCAATATGTTGTAAGTTACTTCAATCCGTTGCAATTCGTGGCTAATCGAGCGTATCATGTGGATCAATACGAGCTCCAGTCTGTCGCCTCTCTCCCCTCTCAGTCAGTTTCTCTTTTCGTTGCATTTCTAAACTTCGACATCCAACTGTCTGTTTGGTTGCCCAGCCTCTCTCGTCCGCTTTCTTCCTCTTTTTTCCTTCTTTTTTCCAGGATACTGGTGCTTTCGGCTGTTCGCAAGTATCGTTAAGACTTTTAAAAGCTTCTCAACGAGTCTGCCCGAAAAGTTTACGCGAAATTGCGATAATTATCTCCATAGAGCGTTCTATTTGTCGTTCTGTGATTATGATTCGTACAATTGAATCTAATTTAAATTCCGGTAAGGATGAATAAGATACGCGCTTTTGTTATTTCCAGATTGCTTTAGAAAGTAACAGTGATCTATTTGTAAAAGATCGAAAATTACATAGAGATGTCTTATAGAGCTTTCATTATTGTAACTTTTATACAACAGTGCAAAAGATAAGAAAAAACAATTAAGGCAACAAATGGTACTATATGCCAACAAAATTTTGTAAGTAATGTGACTACATTTGCAATTTCATTTTCAACACATTGTTATAATTTCATCTGATTTTGAGCACTTTTTGAACTATAAGAAGTGTATAAGTTATAAATGCTCTCTCGCAATTTTTTTTTGTAAATGTCAACTTTTAGTTTTACTAGAAAGATATTACAACATTATTGCTCAGTATCGAAACAATTATTTTATTCGATAAAGTGGCAAATTTTCTTTTGTCACGTTTCACAGTACTCATTTCCGAAATATTTTCATGAGATTCGGGATATCATGGATATCACCTTTCTCCCTTTCTCCTCTTTCGCTTTTCCTGATTAATGGCGAACGGAAACATCTGCGAGGCTTTTCGGACGGTCAGCGTCGCGAAGCGTTGACTCGTATCCTGCGGAATCGATCGCTCTCGAGTATCTTGCAGGATGCGTCACACTGGCCGGCGCATATCCACCCTCTCACCCTGGTCATGGACGATTCTGCCCGATCTTTCTATGTGAACATTACTTCCACGTATCGTCATCAGCTGACTGTGTACCTTCTGGTCTGAAGTATAATCTGATAGTGCGTACTCGAGAATGAGTATGAGAGAGAGGGAGAGGGGGGGGGGGGGGGGGGGGGGAGATCTCTGATATCTCTCGACAACGAGCTACAATTTGAAACGTTCTCTTTGCTCAACATCGTTTCCAGACGATGCCGGTAAATGTATCGTCCTTTATCTCCTCCCTACTGCGTTCTCCTCTTCCATTTTTCTTTTCTTGGCATTCGATCGCTAAGGATTATACTCGGCCTCTTCTTTTAATTGAAGCTTCTGGTGGCTCTTAATTTACGATACGTGATATTCGATGCGAAAACGCTCACTCTGCGATCTCTCGATGATAAGAAATGCAATCTGAAGAGCGCCCGTATCTCTTGACGTTATTGTAACCGCCAGCAGCAGTATCGCACGTAAATATGTTTTAATATTTAATGATACTGTTCCAAGTTCTTCCTTTCCGTCCCTTTCTTCTAGAGCTTTGCGCGTAGCGCTAAGTTCTCGCTTTGGATTACATCTCGCAAATTCTCGGGTGCTAGTGCAAAGTCTGAGTAGGAATATGTAACTTGCTAGACGCGGTCGGTGCATCTTAAATTTTCTGCGACAAAGAGTCAGAGTAGTTCTCATTTCTTGCCGTTTGAACTCGGTACAAACGTGCGCGTGCATATTCTTGCGTAATTAGCGATGCATCGTGAAACGTATATATTCGAAATAGTGACTTTAACTATGCTGACTTGGATTGACATCACTGGTATATCTATCGACGTCTTATTGAACAATCAAACTTTCTCGGAGCTGGATTTCTCGTCTCATGTCACGAATCAGAAGCTTTTCAATCGCTACGACTGGCATTTCGGAAGATCGATCGTCCCTCCGTTCTCTCTCTCTCTCTCTCTTTCTCTTTCTCTCTTTTCTAGCCTCCACCCCCTACTGTCCTACAGGACGATGCGACGATGCGACAGTCGTGAGAAAGCGGAGGGCCACGGAGGACGATCGGAGGTTTAGAAGGGACAAATGGAGGGTGTCCGGAGGGTACTTTGACTCAGGCACTATTGCTCTCGGAAACGATCATCCCCCTTGCTCTTACGGTCTCTTTCCCTCCTTCTTTACGGTTCCTAATATCGTGGCTTAAGATGTCCGATACACGTACGATCGACCGAGCATGTGCATCCCCGGTAGGATCACAGGAACGCCTGCTGGTAGACACTCGAAGAGAAAAACGAGTACACGTATGAAAGGACAACTGGTAAAAAGAGAGACAGAATGAGAGAGAGAGAGAGAGAGAGAGAGAGAGAGAGAGAGAGAGAGAGAGAGATATCCTCTATGTGAACCGTGATCCTGGATTAAAGAGCTTGTACCAGATGAAGCTGGACGAAGCTCGTATCCAGAGGAGAGCTGAATCGTCGGATCGCAGCTATTTTCCACTACGAATTCTAGAGCACTGTGTGTGCTGTGTGCCGGGATATCCTCGCAATTACACCCCTTTCTCTCCTCGCGTGTTCGCTCACTCCATCGACCGATTTTTCCCGTATTCGACCACAAATAATCCAGACTTTCGGCGCAATATCGTTCTATCTGGCCGTGCAAATATTTAAGCCGTCTCTGAAGAGGAGAATGCAGGAAGAGATAGAGACAGTGGTGGTGGGAATGAGAGACGTTATTGAGAGACAGAGGGAAAGAACAGAGAAGGAAGGAAAGACAAGAACAGAGAGAAAGAGAGAGAGGAGGGGAAGGGCAGAGAGAGAGAGA
>NW_017259213.1:1454242-1473992 GCF_001594045.1 Atta colombica | reverse complement strand
AGAGAGAGAGAGAGAGAGAGAGAGAGAGAGAGAGAGAGAGAGAGAGAGAGAGAGAGACCAAGAGGGATTCGTGGCTGCATCATATATCCCTTGCGGTGGTCGAGTGCGCACTGACGGTCCACGTTGCATCCGTGGTGGTGCAATATCGGTGAGGGGGTGGCAAGGCCACGTGACCGCCCATGGGCGCCATGTTAAAGACGAGAGCCGACGGAGACGCGCGAGTTTGTACGAATGCCGAGTCGCCATGTGGTCCTCGCGGGCAGAGCCGATCAATACCTAGCCGGCTGCTGGCAGAGCCAAGAGAGCACGAAGTTATGCACGCGCGACTGCGACTACGGCCACCACCATTACCACCGCCGCCACTACCATTACTACCGTCATCATCATAGACGATAGGAGGAGGATAGCGGCATTTTGGGGATCATCGTCCTCAGTCCACGTTGTTACCACGGGGACGAGTTAAGGAAAGGGGAGTGCAAAGGAGGGAAGCTGGGATACCATACCTTCTTGATTGCAATTTCTAATATCTTCGCTCGGAGGTTAATGCGGAACGCCGAGAAGTTCGGGCATCGCGAGGATGTGCCGTGCGACGCGATTCGGCGGCGACTGGAACGTAACGACGAGGGCATATCATAGTTGCCCAAGTGTGGCTGCGACATTAATGGGCCAGCCATCGTGATTAATGTTTAACGCGAAACTGACGCGAAGATAGTCCAACTGCCTGAAACGTCATTGTCCGAGTCTCGCGTGTTAAAACTGTTTCAGGCATGAATGCAATGATGATTTGAATGTAAAATGTAAAGTGCTCGTTATATCATCTCTTTTATTCGATATTCACGCGATTTTGTCCAATATCTCTCAATATCTCTCTTTCGGTACAACGTCAAATCTACCGATGTGAAAATTACGCCATTAATGTTCTTTTTTTTCGCTTGATTCTGCGGATTTTGTTTATAAATAGCTCGAACGGATGAAAAACATTATATAATACTGATACCATTCTATCATATTATTAATGATATTATTTTATCACATTCATAGCCTGTAACATTTGAAAGCTGCAATGTCCGCTTTTATAAGAGCAATATTCATATACTCAATATCACATGTTAAAACCAGTATTTATCTCAGATTTTGCTTTGAGCTGCATTAATATAACATCAAATAAAAATAATTTATTTTGAAATAAATAAATTTCACAAAGAATATTTTGATAATATGTAGAATAATTAGAATAATTTTGTTCAAGTATTTAAAAATTTAGCTAGATACAGATTTAAAAATAATTATGTTGGACCATTAAAATAATTACATAGGACGCTTAAGCTAGTTGTCAGAACTTTTGCAGCAATGCTCATCTCGCTTCAACTTTTCTACATAATTACTTTGACAGTTCAAAAAAAAATCATTAAGATCTGTATCTAATTACATTTTTAGATACTTTAGCAAAATTGTTCTTTCTATGTAGTTATCTATATTGATAATATTGTGCAAATTTATACAGATTTTTAGCCAATCTCTCTTAAGACTTTAATATCGGACAAAGACTTTCAAAGATGGTCTAATATTACGAACAACAATTCCATCTATATATATTTACACAGCTAACATTAAATTTAGAATTCTGATAAACTCTTACAGGAAAATAGTTCTCATTCTTTTTATGATTATGCATTTTCCCATTACATTTTATGAACACTTCTTTTTGATACATTCCAATACATTTTACTGTTAGTATTTTATGTATTTATTTTAACATTGTGGATACTACTCTCTTTCTCTTTAATTCATCGAGTCTTATTCTATTGGCGATTTTCGAGTCATCGATCGTCTTAGCTAGCAAGAACACGTAAAACTAATCTATCTCGCGGCTTGTCTTTCTATCAAGCGCGCTTGGTTGCTTTTCTCAACTTTCAATGTTAAGAGAGCGCAAAATTATGCACGATGACTTTTGAAGCGATGTCATTACTTTATCGTCGCTTCAGAGATGCGTCGTTGACCGGAAGAGAGTATATATGTAAGAAGTTCTATGCAAGCTTTATTGCTATCCTCGATATCCACCCATCGGGGTGAATGTACTGTATATATATATATATTGACTCTGCTACCATTCGCTTATAAAGTTTCGCAGTCACGCTCTTTCCGCCGGAGGCGTCACCGTACGCGTACGTGGCCGTTAATAAATACATTGTTATTTTAACGCACTGCGAAATCGGGTCACGCGCTCCTATTATATTCGTGTGAGCATACGCCAATGTGGTTAATTATCAGTCTCTTTCGTTGTTATAATTCGTCGTTGTCACTGCTTGCTCGTTTGCAACAATTCGCTGAGATCCGAGCTGTTAAATTCGATCAAGTTAGCTCTTCGTTTCATAAGTAGGTTATCCACTTTATCAATCGTGCATTATAACATTTTCTGTTTATTGTAAATACAGCGATGCTTAATTGTACTAAATTTTTTATATTTTCCGTTTCCACTCTATGAATTTTATATTCGGTAAAAAATAAAACGATAGGGGAATTGTCCCTATTACTGTGTTTCTATTAGTGTGCTTTTTGTATTTAAGCAAATTAGCGCAAATAAATAAAATAAAATTTTTTTTTTGTTAAGTTATTTATGTATACGATACCAAAGATAATATTCTGTTTTTTTAACTATGAAAGTATAGTAAATATTTTTCGAAAGATATGAATTTATGTAAGGTCAATAATTCCGTAAGAATTTAAGTTTCTCTCTATTAGTGCTTTGTATTGAAGCTGTGTTGTATGAGTGCATATTATAAATATAATTAAAATAATGATTTATGCAATATTAACTGAAACAATTATCTTATATCTGTTTTAGTAAAAACTTGTTTAGTAATTATGTTAAAATGAATCATTGCGGATAGACATAAATTGGAGACATATTAATAAGAAGAAGTTTTTTGAAGGGGCACATTAATAGGGACAAACTTTTTTTATTTTTATTATATATTTTAAGTTATACATAAATTATTAAAACATTTTTTAAATTAAAAATATTATAAGAAAAATAAATAATTGAAAAACCGATATTGATTTCAAGCAGACAAAATTAAAGTTACAATAATTAATTCAGTGATGAGCAAATTGATTCAAAGGCATATTAATAAAGATGTAGGTACCCTAGATATCAATTCTAATTTATTTTTTTACTTCGAATGGTTTTGACAGAAAACATATTCTCGATATCTTTGCCTTTTTCTTCCAAAAAATTGATCTGAGGTTATGACGATCTCTTTAAATAGTACGACGACGACAAGAATATTCTTCATGACATCTTGAAGGTCATCGTTCGTCGCTTCAGCGAATCTGAGCGGAGGGAACAAACGAGGAAATCGGCAGGGGGATAGGAGGGAAGAAGTTGACGACCGTTCTCTCCGTCATGGCTCACAATGGACTATTGCCATTTCCAATATCTTCCCTCGCGTGTAACCGCGTCGATGCAACGAGCGTCGATAGAATTTCGTCGTTCTGTCGCTCGCGCACCGGTTTTCTCGATTCTCCTGATTTCCATATTTCTCTACATAGTCAGTCTTGCTGTTCGCCGCCTCTCTGTCTTTTTCCACTGCTGTATCAGCACATCTGTCTCTCTCTCTCTCTCTCTCTCTCTCTCTCTCTCTCTCTCTCTTGCTATGACAGTTACGAGAGATTATGGAAAAGCCATGCGGCGAGACGGAGATAACGGATGTATTGCCTACGTGCGGGCTAGAGATAGACGTGGGGGAGTCACCTTGGTTGGCAGACGGAAATGGCAGAGATGAAGAGAGAAAGATGTCAGGAGTAAGAGAAGAGATAGATAGATTGTGAGAGGATACGTAACTCGGAGGATGGAGCGAGCTGCAAGAAGAGCTTCTCTCAGTTCAATTCGACTCAACTTCGATCCTGCTTTACTGTCTCATCATGCAAATTCTACGACGCGACGCCAGGATAAGATGGTCTCTTTCGTTGTCCTACGCATTTGCCGCGTGCGGTCCCTCCCGAACACGCACGCAGGCATGGCATGCACGCATCCGTCCGTTATGCGAGTAATATCGGATGCACAGTGATGAAGGAGGGGGCGTAACGAGGAGAACGAACGAACGTTCCGTCGAAAACAATGAGTCCCTGATTGGGGAAATGCTGGCATAGTTTTCGAAAGCTATGCGCGTCGATTCCGAGTTATCGCCATCCTCATACACGTGCGCCTGCGAATAGTTTGCGGATCAGTTCACCGGATTATATCCTCGATACGCTCGTTTGCCTTCCCCGCGTCCACTTGATATTTTGAGTTTGAGAATCGATCGCGTTAGATTCAGCCATAAGTTTATCTCCGTCTGATTTATTCTCGTCGAAAGAACGAAAAGTGCACCGAAAGTCTTTTATTAGATATTCGACAGATAGTGCATTTTCATTACTTTTTTAACTACTTGCTATTTTACGTGTTAATACTTTATACATAGAAGATCTGCCAAGTCTCTTGTCGTGATCGAATGATTAAAGGAATATATTTATCCTGAAATTATTTTGGAATAAATAAGTGGTACTTCCTTATCAGGGTTGCCACAAAACTGGAAATAAAAGAAATATTAGGGAAATTAGGAAAAAATCAGAGAATTTAATAAAAGTTTCTGAAAAAATTCTTAGTTTTAAAGAAATTTCGTACATCATATTTACACAGTTTTGAAATACCATCAACTTGAGAATTAATACAAGCAATGTCAGTAACATTAATAATAGTTATAATAATTTACATTGCTCTCACACTAAAATAAGTATTTAATGGTTTTCAAATTAGGATAAAAATACAAAAAATTCAAAATTATTGAAAGTCAGAGAAAATTATGAAATTTGTTTGAAAACCAGGGAAAAGTTCTGGAATTTTAGGACGAAAAATTTGTAGTGATCTTGTTTATTTTCGAAAAGACATCCTGCTGGACCTCTGATCCAAACTAATCAAGTGAATTTTAACCTTTTTTTTCAGAAATCCATAAGAAAGAAGTTACTAGAAAAAGATTTGTTCAACAAACAATAACAAAATGATCACTGGCAATTTAGCAAATTCGGTTATTTGTATTACACTATTAGATTAAAGTATATATTCAAAGCGATTTAATGAAAATAGTAAAGTTAAATGATAGAAACATGTAAATATTTTAAATGATTAAATACTCAATAATATTATTCAACATAATATATTGTTTACAACATAATTTATTGTTAAAGTTGATTAGGTCACTATATATCACTGTATATTATGTCACTGTATTTAGATATTGGATATAAAGTAATCTTTAATGTGTATTAATCCAGTGTAGTGCGAGTGACCGAATTCACAATAAGATTCGACAACTTAAAAAATGTCGCAAGTAGTATTCGTTTTTCAGTTAAACGAGCTGCAAATGCTTTAAATAAAATCACGCCACAAGGAGCGTCTGTAAAAATGCGATACTCTCAGCGTTGATCATCATATCGCGCGATCCTCGAACGGTAATTAAGCGGGTAACGACACTCGTCAAATTGACCTTGCGCTATCTCGTCGTCATCAATTTTTATTAAAGTGGTCGCGTTTCTAGAAGAAGGATCCCGCGTTCACGACCCTCGTTCTCTCTTCTCGATCCCTCTCTTAACCGGTCGTGAAGATCGATGAACCCTTTCGCGGAACACCGGCTGTGAGACGAAGACAGACACAGTTGGTGTGGTGCAGGATCAGAGAGAGTTCACACGTGCCCGGGCAAGAAGCACAGATGCGACGTTCTTAAAGCGTTAAGTATACGGCACTATTTTCCGAAGGATTAGAGTCGGAAATGGTGAGAAAACGTGCTAGAGAGGCCGACGAGAACGCGAGAAAACGCGAAAGAGACGAAGGGGTGACTTTACACCGACATCGTATATGGTCGCTGAGAACACTCGCGTTAGACTGTTATATTTTTATTACGACGCCAGCAGAGTTGAGTGGATTTTTCTACTCCATATAAATGTAGTTACTAATTCTTCGAACGACCGACGAATGCGTCGTAACCGGAACGAACCGGTTTTTTTGTCTGGTATCGTGTGACATCTCGTAGAACGTCATTCGAACTTGTAAAAAAAAAAAAATAATACGCGTAGACGAAAAAACGGAAGGGAGCAAAGCGCGCAGAAATTACGATTATTTTCTAATTATCACGTTCTTGGCTGTTTGTTTATGTCGTGGTGAAACAAACAGTCGTGATCTAAATGCTATTGCGGTTGGCGTAGTACAAGAGAAGGCGAAGCATGGCTTTATTCGCACTCCCGAATGCTATTCAACTTCAGTAATGAGATTATGACTGCTCGTACCAAGAGAGAAAATCTTGTTTGCGATTTTCGATTACTGATAAACAATCGGGAAGGAGAAGGAATGGATATGTGCTCGGTTCTCACTACATATTACATTGACTAAGATAATTGACCTTAATTGACCTTAATTGATTGTTGGTTTCATTGTCTGGAACATTGACAGATTGAAATTTTGAATAGACTATAAAAATAAATTAAAAGTTGTTTAAGAATTAGGACATAAATTTTTTTCTAACTAGTCAACAGACTGTTTGTCTCTGAGATTATTTAATTAGCAAGAAATTTATTAAATATTAGACATAAAAAGAATGATAAAAAGAACATAGAATAATTTGCATTATCAATAATAAAAAATCAATTATAAAGAAAATCAATAATAAAGTTGCAAATAAAATTTGTACAAATTTAAAACTTTATTATTATCTAGAGTTAAAATCAAAATCAAAATTGTATCAAATCATTGTAAAATATTCATTCATCGAAAATGATCTGTTTTATTTGCGATTCTTCCACTGCGCGTTAAAAAAATTTAATGAAATTGTACATTTACTCAAATGAAAGATATTATCATATCTGAATGCGATGTGTAATCACAAATGCCGTACGCGTAATTTTTCATTCGTGCTTCCTCCATTTCGTTCGTTTTCAGTGTTTTTACGTGCAATTAAAATTTTGAAATCTGTTTCGCTGTATAGGACAAGTATATTTGTTGTTACTTTCGCGAGTCTGTCCGCAGAACATCGCCGTCGAGCTATGTTTTTCAGTTTAAATGGAAAAAAAGAAAAAAAATACTCGACCCTCTAACCCGTATAATGTCCGATGGATTTGACACGGAGTACACGTGTTCCCATGCATATTTGTTAAACAAGGATGCACTTCGTCGTAGAAATTTCAGCGTTGCAGTGTTAAATACAAAATCGCACGGACAATTTACCAATGGATGAAAGTAATAATTCGGAATACATTTGTGATTAAAATAGCGATAATTTTCAAAATGATTTGATATTTTTCCATATTATTTCCGTTATATTTATATTTGTTATTTTCTCATACGTAACAGTACATTATGTAATAATATTAGGTTTGTAATGTCGAGAATCGATGTTGTATTATTTTCTGTCATTATTCATTTCGTATGAAGGAACTGTAAAGTCGCGATATTAACAAAATATGTTTAACAGTCTGAGTTGAAATCGACTCGATAATTTCATTGTAGACGTTTTCAGAAGGTAAAAAATTGGGTGAAAAGAAATTTTCTCCGTTTGCGTTTGCATAGACCGTGGGTCATTAGTTTTCGTCAAACAATAGCGAGCCGTTGCCGCAGCCGAATAAAAAAAACGCGCACTCAACGAAAAAATTCATCGCGGCCGGAATCACACGAACGAAGACCGATATCGCGACTCAATCAGTTATTCCGTCGTCGATCGACGGCACGTTGTTACGACATACGTATTCGTTTACGTTCGTTCTATGTACACGTTCGCAACATTCTCTCTCTCTCTCTCTCTCATACACACATACACATACACACACATATACACACACACACGCACGCACACACACGCACACGCACACACACGCACACACGCACGCGCGGGAGGACATATCTACCCGGTATGCTGACGCTGCGTCTGTTTTATTGGCAATTTTAGAAATTGTGTCCGAGACGCGTAAATCGTTTATTTTCTTCACCGTGCATCACCGTGCATCACCGTGCATCACCGTGCATCACCGTGCCATCCACAGCTAAATACAAAGTGCAAACTTGTTTCTCACTTCTCTTCTCAACTTCTACTCTTCTATTCTCTCTGCAGTCCTCGACTTTTTTTTGCTCTGTCTCGCCGTCTTTCCAGGCGCGCGCTCGATTTTTCGATCCGGATACAGCCGGACACGTAAGTTTCACTTTGGATCCATCTTGACTGCAACCATTATAGTGACTTATTGGTTCGCGATCCGTTTGGACATGCTGCAAGGAACAAAAAAAGGCGATGGAAGAAGAAGTGAAGAGGAAGGAGTAAGCTCCGCTGGCAAGCTTTCTGTCTTTCTGGTGCGATGTGTTCCGCCACGGTGGCGAGAACAATCGAAAGTCGGACGAAACGAGGCCAGTACCTGCAGCTTGCAACACATTCGAGCTTCAGTCGCCGAATTTTCCTTCTCTTTTCATCTCTCTTTTCCGTCGCTAAAACTTTGTATTGTCCAGGAGAAACCCCCCCGAGGGCAAGCTTCCGAATCGGAATCGACATTTTCTTCCACGATGTTTGTCGACGGACCTATTCGGTTGTCAGCTTCGATGGCCGTACTACATGTATAGAAAAATCTTTTATTTTCGCTTGGCTCGGCGAGAACAACGTTTTGAGCTTTTCTTTTTATTAATAAATTGGGATGATTGACTGAGATATCGACGAAAGAATGTCGATGCAATCATGGCAGCATTTATGTAACTTTAATCGCTTTATTACATATACTATATAGTATAGAGATTGATGCCGTGTTCGAATACTAGTGCAATCATTTCCTTTTATACAATTTGATCTTTCGAAAGAAATCATTTCCCATATTTTCAAGATTTTTCATTCTCGACGCGGTATATTTCGTCTGATGTACCGACCATGCAAATAGTCGATACGAGTGAAAAAGCTTTTACTCCAATTCTGAGCGACGAAATATGGCTGCCGATAGCGATAGGGTCGTTTTTCGAAATCAGAGGATATGGCTTGGTATATACCGAGCCAATGCGTGTGATTCATTTATTTACAAGCATCCCGCTGACGTTATTCGTATATCCTTTAATACCCTTCATCTTTTATTCACGAGCTGCACCCCTGCATCGTAAAAGCCGATGTCCGAGTGCGTCTCCGGTCGTGTTCCGTTTCGTTTTGTTTACCTCTAGTACCTTTACAGAACCAACATTTTCTCATGCTTAACGAGTAAGCTTTTAGTCGAATCTGCGAAAAGTTGTCTCTACGAAGAGTCCTCTTGACATTCAAGCGGACTTGATATCGAGGAAAATATCGGCTTTATTTCGTATCTAACGATCTTCTCTCTCTCTCTCTCTCTCTCTCTCTCTCTCTCTCTCTCTTTCATGCGCATACTCTTATCTTATTATTGCGATCCAGGATCACTCGAAAGCAAGCAGAGAAGCAGAGAGCTTTTTTTGGTCTTTCGAATTTTCCAATCTTATCGATACTTGAAGTGATGCAAGCAACTATATCTCGGGTTGTGCGGTTAATGGTGGTCATGTGCTCAAAGGTCCCGCCCGTACTAGGGTGTTGCATCACCGTAGCGCATAATTATCAGTTACCGGAACAGGGTGAGTGCTAATTATAGAGTAACTTATTAGTTCGCGGAACGTCAGATGCAAAGGCGTTACATGGCAAATATTTGGTACACTAGCTTATGTAACGCAATATCATTAGTAACGTATCCCTGCATTTAATGAAATTTGAATAAATTATATTAGACATGAATTGAGAAATTGTTAATTGTTAGTAAGTCTTGTACCTCTACTAATTTATTCACACGGCATGCAATTCCAGAATATTAGAATATTTAATAATATTGTTTCCACATTTTTAGATTTATCCTACAGTTTTTCTTTTTACTCATATAGTAGAATATTTATGTCTTGATAAAATTGAAATGAAATTGATTAAATATTCCATTTCATTCTATTCTCATTCTATTCACATTCTATTCACAAATATTCACTTATTTAGCATCTAATTTTTAAATTTTGAAAAATTTTACAAGAATGAAGAAATGAAACAAACATAGTTTATGAAGGAAAGTTCATCGTGAAAACTAAGTAGAGGTTATTTATGGGGCTTAATTAAAATTACGCTTAATTAACTCAACTATGTTTAAGCTGTTAATAATAACTTCTACCGCGAGAAAAGAGAATAATTAAATTCGCAACTTATAATCAGCACAATGGCATGATAATATATAAATCACTTAATTAGCAGCATCAATTGCATTGTAATGGGCTCTTGGGTTAAAAAAGAAAAAACATTAAAGAAACTTGCTATACTTGCTTCCTTTATCTTCCGGAACCCTGTAACTACCGGAGTGAGCAAAAAAAGTAGTTTGCGAAAATTAGTTAATTTCCATGCCTGTTGGGCGAGAGCGAATGAAAGCTCAGATACGAGAGTTAAGAGCGTTGTGACACGGCGAACCACAATCTGGACGAGACTGACTGTCTAAACGATTAAATGGACGTATCCAAGTTAAATATGAATTAATTGCGTTTTCACGGCGACTGACCGTAATCACACCACTCGAAATTGTTGATTAAATATTTGCTATTGTCGGCATCAGTGAAATCTCGCTGTTATCTACGCTTCTCAAACACGACGCATTACAGTATCATCAAGTGCTCACTATTACTCGTGAAATTATAAAATATCGTAAAGCGTAATACGATTTTGCAACCAGTTCATCTTCGCAAAAAGTTTCGTTTGATCCGCCTTTGGTTTGACAGTCGGCCGAATCGACTGACACGCTGTCGATTCACTCTAAACGAGCCACGTGTCACGTCGATGTTTTCCAGACCGTCCGATGCGTTGGCTTACTTTCAGTTCAGTAGAAATGAATTTTTCCCCGAACGATGCTATTGGTTTTTATCTTCGCTGTGAAACCTTGTATAGCTCGTTTAAGCTGAGCTTGTCGTATGAGAAACCGATATCAAGTTGTGTCGATCTTAGATATATCGAGTTACACTTAAAATTCTCAGAACTTGACATAACTTTTAACGTTTTACTTTTAATCATTATATATGTTGGGAGATAATTTATAAAGATATTACTTATCTTGTAGGCAATTAATATATTTCATGTCATATTAATATATCAATGTCAAGTGTGCATATCCCTAATTTTTAATGTTATGTCTAAGTTTAATATTTAATTTTTATTATATTTGGAAATAAATAAACAGCCAAATATTGTCTCTTGATAACTATTAAAATTTGATATTATAAAAAAGAAATTTTTGCCAAGTTTAATAATATCATTTATTTATAACATTATTTGCTTGGTTCATCGTTTTTCAGAACACATTCGAAAATATTCGCTATAGAATAACGTTACGATGGCCAATACACTCCAAATTGACGCGAATTTCGAGCCAACACTCGAGAAAATAAGCATCTGCCTCGTGAATCCGTATCACTCACATGGAACTGATTGAAACTTTGTATTCAACGCGTATAGCGTACCATGTTCCGAATTTGTCGTTAACAGCTATTTCCGATCGCTGAGTCTTATAGTGTCTACACTTAGAGCGCGTTCAACTGCAAATATCGGTCACTGAAAAGCTTATATATACATAACATAAAAACTTATTGAAAATAAAACTCTCTCTTACGTTTTTGAAGGCTTTTAAAGTGAGAAATTCTATTGTAAGATTATAAATGTATCTGATATTTAAAAATAATAAAATCTTTCAACTGCGTTCACGCAGATTATCGGTCACGCATTTTATACAGATGTAATCAAAATTAATTAACATTTATCGCGACATTCTGTAGGTATTTAATTATTTACGTTTTGAGATAAATTGTGTGTTATCTATCCGTAAATTTTCATGTTTTTTTCCGTAAAGAATCTTATTCCGCTATTTTTACCGCGACTAATATCATGACACGTGGAATCACCCACACAACTTTTGTTCTGAATCAACGTTACCGCCATAGTCTATAGTCGTGGAATTAATCTAGAGTAACCCCGGAGTAAGGGGGTAAACTCGCAAGAGGGTCACGAAACATAAAACCACGGTGTGCATGATAGAGCATTGGAGGGGAACCACTGGTAGCGCCACTTTTAAGTTATTGCCTCGAAGAGGGGTTCAATGATCCAGCAGTTGGCTGACGTCAGACTTAGGCGATATGAATTACCCTTATGATTACCCTTATAATTCAACACTTCGTAATTAAAATGCGTAATAATCTCGCTTGACCGCACCCATATTCGCACGCGCGCGCATTCACGAAGTTGTTTCGGAGTTTCTGAGGAGTTTCGAAAACGAGATTCGTACGAAAGCCATGGTACAATTTTCACGTCGAACGAGCGGCAGATTACTCGCGGTCTAATTACTTGTCACTGGAAATGGGGTTGGACTGCGAATACCATTCGCAAAGTTGGATCGATGTCACTATCTATTCGTTTTATGGATATAAAGTGAAAGGAACTCTATTATATGGTATCTATAAATATATTCATTTGGAAATGCTCCTACAAACTTTTTTATAATATTAAAGTTTTATAATATCCATCTTATTAAATTAATGATAATATTTTATTGAAAGCGATAGATTTTATAATTTTAGTAATATTATCTTGAAAAAAAAATCATTTTGATATAATTTTTTATACGACAAATAATTTGGATGAAGATTTATGTGATTTATGTGATATTATATTAACTGGAATGAGTTGTGTATATTTTTCAAACAGCATTTTGTCGTGCATTTTTGGAATTTTATTCAGAATCGAATTTTATGAATGTAGGTAATTTAGAGAATCAACAATGAAAAAAATATTCACATTGAAAGAACGTTTTGCTGAAATATCTAAAAATTTGGCTAAATACAGGTCTGAAAATTGTTGGACTATCAAAATAATTATGTAGAACGTTCGAGATTGCAAGAATATCAAAATATTTCGCATTGCTCAAGTTTTATTGAATAGAGAGAAGAATAAAAATATTGTAATGGTTCAGTTACAATTATTTTCGGATCTAGCTAAATTTTTAGATATTTCAGCAAAATTCTTTTTTCTGCACAGTTGACATAAAATAAGATGCATTCTAAATATAGATTAAATGTAAAAGAGAATTTTTTATTATTATTTATTGGACGAGAATAAAAATATAAAGAAAACAAATTTTTTTTCTACATATATTTTTTTTTGCTAAAATATATTAGTGCCAAACTGTCTATCCTGGCAAAAATACATTAATGAAGTTAATATATTTTTGCCAAGATAGTTTGGCAATCTCGTTTTCATAAAAAGTAGTAGATTGTGTCTGCATTGTCTGCAGTTAATTGTATACGAATTCCTCTACACTGGCATCGTCCATGAATCGTATTGTCCCAATTCTTCTTTCAGTCATCCACATAAATGATAATCGTATGAAAAGATTTGGCTCAATATGATTATTTGTTTGGGCCGCTTGAAAAACAAAGAATTGGAAGGATTCGAGAACGATACCAGTTTAAAAGAATTCGTGCGCAATTGGCTGCAGATACAACCTACTACTTTTTGTAAAAACAGGATCGTCGAACTGCTTATCCGCTGGCAAAAAAGTATTAATAGCAGGGAACTATGTGGAAAAATAATTTATTTCCTTTATATTTTTACTCTTGTTCAATAAATAATGAAAAAAATTCTTGTTTATATTTGATCTACCCTCGTATAATAAGCTTGCGTAGTACGTTACAATTGTATACAAAAGTCGCGTTGATAAATGGTCAATCTCCGTACTTTTGCAAAGTTGTGAGGGATTGATTCCAATTTTTCACTAGAAACATGTAAATATTAGTGTTTACCTAATTCATTTGTCTTTTTGCCATTTCCCTCACGTTCATTCATTTCTAATATATGACGGTTTGAAATTGTTCGAATAAAATGAAGGTCTCTCGAACAAATATAAAGTTCCATTTTTTTATAACTCTTTTTTTCTCATGTCTTCAATCACATGCAGTTACTACCTATTTTCCGATGATATGATTTTTTAAAAAGTTACATTGACCTGACGGTCTTCTATTTTACAGCTTCTCGCTCTTTTAGTTGAGGCACTATCGCTTGGTATGTCGCGGCTTTAAATCATAATATTCCTATCATAAAGGGCCCCTCGACTACAATATCCGTCGAAATATCTCTATTACATTTCACATTTTTCGAGATGTAACGTTACACACGTAAGGTATCTCAGATATCCCTCTGAGGCACTTTGCGGAAGCCGATTTGCTTTTATCATTCCCGATGCAATGGCTTCGCTGCACCGCACTCAGTCGCTATTGCAATTTGCCTCCAGGCATACAGTCGTTTGAATGGCATCTAAGCATTAATTTTTTAATCAGCCATTTCAAGGCTCCGTCCGCAGATTATACTCGTATTTATCAGTATATAGAAAAAAGGTACGCGTGTGTGCGACCGTGTCAGACTCGTTGCACATTCTTGCTACCACAAACTGATTCTCTCTCTCTCTCTCTCTCTCTCTCTCTCTCTCTCTCATAGATATGAATGTAAATACCGTAGTTTACTCTATCTATTTACTTTATACTCCGTTTCATCTCGATAAAACCTTGGGTACTTCTCGTATGCCACCACTGGCTGATCCCAAAACCTATTTTTAAATTTTCGGCTGATAGCATAATATTTATGGATATTTGAACTATTTGAAAGGATTTGAAAGGAGATAAAATAAACATCTGTGTGAGACACAATAAAATTTAATATTTATCAATAGCAAAAGAACGTTCGACGAAACAATTGGAAATTATTTTTATAATTGTAATAATATTTATATAAAATGCATCAAAAGAGCATTGTGTATTTGACTTGCATAATTCATTATTAGCATTTAGTTATACTAATTGCAAATATTAATATCAAATATAATAAATAAATATTAATTATAGATATAATATCATTTTCCCGATTTGCGCATTATGTTCTAGTACGACGTCAGTTATCGTATCAGTTATGGTATCAGCTATTTCTGCACTAATAATGTATAACAACAATAATAAGAATGTATCAACGCAATAATGACGATAATATAATACTGTCTTTGCAAAAAGTCGAAAGAGATTCCGTCGGATCATTCTTCCCGTAGAATACGTTCTTTGAAAACGAATAAAAGGGATTATGCGGTGGATAAACTTGGCGACGATCGATCCGCGTACCACTCGGGCAATGAATCCGTTCTGGCGAACGGACGAGTCGGGGCGGTTCCTCCTCCTGTCTACGTTCACATCCGTATGCGGACGGGGTGCTTTTCAGAAACACGAATCGCTCTGCCTGTGGTCGCTCCGAAAATAACTTGAATCGCGCTCTCGGCGAGACGAGGACGATGACAAAAAAAAAGCTCTTTCTCCGTGCACTTATACATATAGATTTTTCCTTGCCTTTACCAACGCACTAGTCGCGCTGACTTATTTCACGTACTTTTCGAAATTAACGTGACGCCCGCGCAGTTTCATTAACTCTCCTCGTTCGTGGCTAGAACTCTTTCTCTTTTCTTTTTATTTCGTTTTGCCCTCTGCACGCTATATATATTTTTTTGCAGCTGTGGTTTTTCAGTGTGAAAAGCTACTTGAAGAATGCCGCTGATAGCGATGCATAAATTAATGTTTAAATCACTTGATTTTTAAGACAAAATTTTTATGAAGATTATTATTGTACGGGTTATTGTACGCAAACATGTTTTCATTATAATCGTGTTCCTGGACGTTCGGAATAGAATCTGACGAGAGAGCACGAGAGGCTTGACTTTATTTGAAATCAAATGATATTATTGATCGCACACGTCGGAACAGGTAGAAAGTCAAGAAAAATATTTACTACAAGGATATATCTAAAATATAAAGAACGCACGGATGCACATCTCAAAACGAAGCTATCACGGAAAAAGTCGTTTTACGCGATGTTTGGTTTATGTAAGCTGTTTATCTGGAAAAATGACGTATAAATCGAATCGATAAAATCTCGTTAAAACAAATATCTCTACTTTTTATTCGTACGATACCAGAATTTCATCGTACTTTTACGAAAATTAGTTCGCATAAAGTGGATTACTAGTTACATCAGTTATTTATGCCGACAGAATGCAGGTGATGGGTTTCATACGGGCCAATGGTTTTTTACTTTACTTCCTCCCTTCCAGCTGTCGATATAACGCGCGTGATATTCCGCTACGTCGATCGCACTTGGCGGAGAAGAGTGAGCGCGTGTGTCGTCGCAGTTCGATTAATAATTAAATTACAGGATACGCTAATTACGAGCTATGATGCACGATGTCGTTGCCATTACGCAATTGATCAATTATAGATGCGTTAAAAAATTAACGCGAAAAAGCGTCTGCTTATTTCGACTTATATCGGCAGTCACTAATTGCGACACGCGTCGTCGAAAAGATTGAATCGCTTAATTAAAGTCATTTATTATCACTAATTTTTTTTACGTTGCAATGTTGGAACATTAGTACTTACGCGAGGCTATCTATTTTTACACAGAAAAGATTTAAGATACGCAATGCACTTTAACATGAAATATGGCGAGACATTGCTGTACGATCGATTGCGATGCATTATGCGACGTTAAATTTAAGGAAAAATTTTATAGTACTTTTAAAAAGTTTTATGCGCAGTTGTATCGAGAACTAAGTTAACAAAGTAGAAAGTGCGAAGGGAAGAGAGGAAAAGAAGAAAGTAAATACATTTCTTAAAGTTGGGACTTTAGAAGAAAAATGCTGTCTTCTTTGGTCAGCTATTAAATTTTAATATCGTTAATTTTAACGTCCTCAATAAAGGTACTCCATAATTATGCATTAATTGGAAAAAAGTACTCGCGGTATTCTGTAAATTCGATCATGTGAACAACGAGTGAATTGTGTAGCGATAATTAGCGCGTATCCCGTTCCCTTTGTCGTCCGATGCAGACCTGTTAGAGATTCATTGGTAAGTAAAAATAACGTCTCATTAAACGTGAACATGCGAATTGTTTGCATAATAACTCTACATTATTACTGCTTAATATTATTATTTCTGAAATACAGAATTATTATAATAATTACAAAAAATTTTAACATTTCACTATTTCAGTATCAAGTTTAAATAATTAATTAAATCTCTGTTTTCTTGATCGGAAATATGGCATAATATATTTGCGTCTGTCGTTGCGAGTAAAATGGCGCGTTTTATTCCATTCATAATCGAATATTACAGATATAATTGGCTTCATTTGGAGTCCCCCTCGGTATTCCGATGTAACACTGGGATGTTACAACGTAATTGGAATAGATGGTCCATCCGCGAATGAGATCTCACGACCGCATCCATGATAACTCGAGAAATTACGTCATCGTCGTCGTCGCTCACAAGAGTCCGCAATTGGAATTCAGTAATTTGCCGGAAAATTTCGTAAGGAAATTAGCGATCCTCACCAACGTGACACGGCAAAAGAACTTTTCCCCTATGAAAATGAATAAATTTCTAGTACTCTTCAGTAATCGTATGTGCGCACCCTGCTGTTTTTGACACGTCACGTTATTTCCACAGAATTTTTTCCAACGAGTAGGAGAACCGACTGGTAAATTATCCCCGTTATCCTATCGGATGTTCCTTTTCCCGTCCACACGAATATTCTTACTTTTCCTGTTGGGACGAATTAAAAAGTCGAGATTGCCTTCTCGCGCGCAAATGTACAACGATAAGGGACGGAGGGATGTTGTAATGGGAAGTACGGGAGTCGAACTAGATGCGATTTTTACGCCCGACGTTTTCCTAAACTCGAGAAGTTACAGAATTGGGTCACACAAGTTGAAGAGCACGAGGGCTCTCGCACGTGAGGGGACTCGACGCGCTCTTTCATTCCGACTCTTACTCTTTTCTGTTCGCCTCCGCCTTCTTGGCGCAGCTGCGGTGGTACACCGTGAAGCCGTGCAGCTGCAACTGCACCCGACATATTTTCGCGTTTCTCATCTTGCCATCTTCTCTTCGCATGACTCTTCGCTCTTTCCACACATTCCTTCTTCCTTCTCAGATCCTCCTCTCTCTCTCTCTCTCTCTCTCTCTCTCTCTCTCTCTCTCTCTGTTTTTCTCGTCTTTGTACGACTCAACGACACAATCCCACATGATCAGAAGCAAATACGTTTCGCTATGCGAGACTTGAATCTTCGGGAAGGTCGTTGACTGCGAAATGCAATCGACCTCGTATCGATGGCGCGATTTCGTTATTCGTATGAACGTACTGTGCGACTTGGTCCCACTGAACACACGGCCAATACCATCTACAAAATTATTTTTCTTCAATGGAAAATGTCGCGATACGGAATACTGCGAATAAGAAAAAAAAGAGAGAAGGTGACAATTTTTCTCGTGATACCTTGAGACATCGAGATAGCGCGTGCAATTCATGTTGCATTACGCAATTTAATGAAAAGTGTATCTTGAATATACATGAGCGCGACAAGAAGCATCGCGGAAAACGTCACTACGATATTACGATATCGATCACAGTTGGATTTACAATCGTCAATCTTCAACTCTAAATCATAAGCGGAGATTTAACAATGTCGAATTCACGCAAATGAACGAACATGTTACCGTTCTGTACACGATGCAGAATATTACAGTTCGTATCCGTGAGCTTCTTTGTGGCGATGTTACGACGTCGAGCGAACTGCAAAAGCGATGATACGTATATGAATGGAAGTAAGTAATGTATGACAGAACATTTGTCCTCGTAATACAATACGTCCTTTGTTCCAAGAGCTTTCGCCCTGGCGATGTTGTTCAAAAAGTGCCTGCCAATATTCTATACAAAATGTCTGTGATATTCTCAAATTTAGACAGCCTTTGGCTTCAACTCACAGTCATTGAATAACACTCGACTGTGTCATATAATATGACTAAAAAATAAACTGTCACTTACGATAAATTTTTATAGGGCAGGTCAATTGTTCTTTTTCGTACTTTTTTTTTAATTTACAATGCGATGAAATATTGTGAACGTTTATTTATTGGTATTAAGATGTAGTAGCATTATTATTAAATTGACGATTAATTTAATTGAGAGATTATTATTTCAATTTATGATTGCGTTTTAAGTCGGACTAACGGCGTATCATTTATAGAATTGATAATTGTATTTGTATATTCACACATGAATATTACTAAGCACTAAGATCTGTTTTGATCGAAAATGGCATTTCTCCTCTTATTCGTATTTATTGACATTAACATGATGATTACGAATTAATTTATTTGATTTGTTGCCATGTTTAAAAATATTATAAGAATATCTAAATAGTAAAATAATAATAGCTACTGTTACACACAATTATATTGAGTTATCAATATGTTTATAATTATTTATATTTATAATGTGCATTTACAATAATACTTTATAAATTATAATTACCTATTATATTACTTTTATATTATACTTTGACATACAATTATATTTTGCAAATTGTAATATTCTTGCACAGTGAAAATGATCTAACGATAAGTGCGCTTAACGAAACAAATATGCTATAATAATTAATCGGTGGTATTAATTACCACATTCTCTCTCGATTAGATCACAATATAACCGAATATTCATGTTTACAATTAAACTTATAATTACATAATTAGCGATTGCGTTATTCCTTTATGGTTTCTCAAATTTACAAAATCATATATTATATATATATATATATA
>NW_017259213.1:1452566-1454004 GCF_001594045.1 Atta colombica | reverse complement strand
TATAATGTATATATTATTTATAAATTGAATTACAATAGAAAAATTGAATTTATTTGGGGGGGGGAGGAATACGTTACATTTTTTAATCACGATTCTGAGCTTGACAATTTTATTTAATTAAAGACTGCGATCCTACATGGGCAATATGTACCTGTATAAATAGTATATTTATTTTATTGCTTTTATAAAATTCGCAAATTAACATTGATAGGTCTCGCTCCGATATGGTGCATGCTCCAGTATGCTTGCACGTTCTAAGTTCTCACACATCATCTCACATTCTCGCAAAAGTATCGAGAGAAATTCAGAATGAAGCAAAGCTTTGGCAATTGAAGCGTGAAACGAGAAGCAACTTTCCTATGCTTCTTCCACCGTTCCTGGAGTACCTCCCAACGCGCAATGCGCTTTAAACCGGACGTGCGGTTCCGCCTTAATATACCGTGGCTATGCCGGCATTGCCGGCGCTGTGACTGTATGCATAGCTGCGGCAGCTGCCAGAGGGTTAATTTTCTGTATCTATTGTGGCAAAGTTTTCGACGTATCTCGTTATCCAAGACGCAACTCAATAGCCACGGTCCCTTCTCCCTCCGACCGCAATGGTTCGCAATCAAAACGGCGGGGGTATACCGTCCGACGCGCGCGACGTGCGGGTAGTTCGGGTATGGACTAGCGCGCACTCGGAAAAGCGGTCGGCCTCACGTATCGATCGGCGTCGTGTGGTCACGACGGATGAATTTCGTATGGTCTCGGCAAATGGTAAACAGCAAACGGCGGAGCTTAACTGCACCGCAAAGTTTCCACGTGCAGCGACCCGTATTCCCTCTCTCTCTCCATTTCTCTGTCTCTCTCTCTCTCTCTGTCTCTCTCTCTCTCTCTCTCTCTCTCTCTCTCTCCCTCCCTCTCCCAACCTCTGCGTCTCATTGTTTCCGTCTCTTTCTCTCTTGTGTTGCACAATGCTCCTTTCCCTTTCTCTCTTTCTCCCACATTCTCCTCTCTCGACCGCATGATGGTGCAGCGCGCGGTGGCTGCTGCGGCGTCGCGTGCGTGTGTAAATCCTGCGTACGCGAGGGTGTGGCACTTTCAGCGTCGCGTGAATATGCATGTGTGCGACACGCAGCGGTTACACGCGTACATGTATGGTATTCGTATAACAGTGCGATGCACTGAGCGAGGGCTCGGCCCTGTTTCTGCATTTTGTTGCCGGTCGGCTACACGCCGACAGTTCTATGGTCTTTATTGGAAATTATTTTTTTATAGAGTTGTTTATTATATATGATGTACACGGTACAGTGTATGTTATTAAATGGTCTTTTTGTAATAAAATTGTGAGGATTAATATATAGATTTCATTTTAAATATTAAGTATAAAATAATTCAAATTTAAATAAATACATACATAATATAGATATAATATATAATTTTTAATATAATATAATAT
>NW_017259213.1:1436731-1452345 GCF_001594045.1 Atta colombica | reverse complement strand
TATATAAAATCTAAATTACTCTCTAAATTCTTTGAAGTGGAATCTCACTTTAAAGAGCGAAAATTGTGTCAGGCTTAAAAAAGAGTGGCTCAATTTTCAACTTTTAAGAGTGAGATTTACTCGAGAATTTATTCTAAAAGTTTTACAGAGTATATTTGGATTTTATAAGTATTGTGACTATCAAGAAATATTATAATATCGGATAAGTTTCTTCATCAAATGTCAAAACAAAATTATTGTCATTATCGTGATTTTATTGTTTATTAGTATGCAGCTGATTACTCTTAACATTTTTGTAATTGCTGAGAATAATAAATTACGCAACACACATCTCGTTAATGTATTCCAATATTGGAATTTAGCATTGTAAATTGTTGCAGTCAAAATACGTTTTATTCAACGAATTAAATTCCAAAAAAGGCGATGAATCCACATAACACTCTCATTGCCGATTGTGCAAGACGATGACGTCGACACATGGTTATGTTCCAAATCAGCATTCGTGGGAAACGTGCCGCGCGTGCAGTGGTGCGTACAGTCGTGCAGATTCCCGAAATTAATCGACCGCTGATCGTTCCCGCCGCGTATCTCCGATTATTTTTAATCGGCCATACATGTGTACCGCCCACCCCCTCTGGATTGAGTTATCGCGGGGCAGCTCGTTAAAACGCGTCCCTCGCCGCTGCCTCCGCCACCGTCATCGCCGTTTTTCCGCGACGATTAATCGAGTTTAAATATTTCGGCCCGATTGATTTATCGGTTGAGTCGTAAAGGTAATGTTTGCCACGGCGCGGACAGCGAAAAGTTACGACGATTAAACCGATTTCGCTTTTTGCTGTACGCCGTGCGAACGTAATTGCTGACCGTAGACTGATTTATCGTCGAACCGCACACGTTCGAAACGGTACAGAGGGCAGTATACACAAGGTGTTTCGTGTGCACTGGTTCCGTATCTTAAAGGTTTTATTCCATAATAGAGTCGTAGAAAAAAAAAACTTCGGTTTCATCGAAACTTTTTGAACGAGAATAACCAATGCTGTCTCGTGACTTGGAAGCAGAAGTGCTTCGTAAAATGTTCGTGGTTTTATCTTTTAAGTTGCCGGGAATCACATTCCCAGCTCTGGTATCCAAGTATTAACATAAACCGAAGGCTAAAGTTTCTTACTTTTTATGATATGAGGATTTTATAAGATGAAACATACTGTACATGTGTACATAACGGCGGTAGCACTTATATATACGTGTACATATATATATATATACGAGCATAAGTTTGCTCGTAATTGGACAGTGATCTCCTTTTATATCGATCTGTACTAATGATTACGTAATAATGAAAATTAAACTAAATTTTGTATCAAGCGATGAAGAGAGTAAATGGCTTTAATTATTTTTCAAAGCAGTATACGGTATATAGATTTCCTAGAAGAACATTCGGCTTAACGAAGTAATTTTCGCTTGACAGCATACAGCTATAATTGGCACAAAAGAGATTGGCGAAAATGTCACTCCCTCGCAGAACCGTTTTTGTTTCTCTGTCTTTTCCGTTCCTGATGGACACGTCTGGCTTTGTTTCTTTCTCCTTCCTCTTGAAATAATAGTGAACGCGTTAATACGTAATTTCCGTAAGTTACTGGATCGATAGACACGAGGAAAGTCAAATGCCAGTGCCCAGGTGCGCTGTATAATTAAGGACGTCGCCAAGTATTACGAGGTACAATTGAATTATCCAGCTTGTAACTCGTCTGATAGCGGCTAATTAGCGTCGTCGTGCCCAGGACATTTGTAAACGTCTCGTTGCCGTTTCCACTACAGATAAATCGGATGACAGGTATAATTAGTTCGTTAATCGCGTCACTACCGCGTATCGCTTTTCGCGATTTTGATTTTCAGTTTTGAGACTAATGGAATAAACGGTTAAAGCGTTATCTCACGGTGACGTCAACGAATATGAATCATCGCGCATGAAATATAGCATTTCATTTATCGCGTAGTATCCGAAATAAATTACGAACATTGTCCGTTTCTTTTTCTCGACGGAATATTGTAATTAATATTTACCGCGCTTCCCAAGGATCTCATTTACATTCGTCGCCACACTGGGGTTGCAGGTAGCATTTTAATTCGAGTCGTCCGAGTGAAACCAAAAAAGGCCAATCGTTTTTCTACATTCACCTCTCTCCTTTCTTCCGCTTAAGCCGGCTGTTATTCGTTACAAAAATTACAATGTGCTTACTATTATGCCAGTAGTTGAAAATCGTCTGTTTCTGCAATTATATCGCTTATGCTCTTCAAAATTTTCAAGTCATCACGATTAAAAGCTAATCGATGTCTGACGATTTCCGTCGTTTAGAGATTATTTAAGATCTCGTCTGTGTTGATAAACGAATGTTATTTAGAGATACGAAATGAATACAAGTCTTTGTTTCGTCTCGCTCCGGAAGTTGTAAATATGTAGGATCTATAAAAAACTGTGAGCCCCTTTTCTCTTCTCTCTTTCTTTGCTGATATATTCGTATGTGTGTTATACAATTCGATCATTGTCATCAGCGAAATAATACTTGAAGCGGAGTGAAAAGCTTGCAAATAAAGCCAACTATTTAATGAACTGATAGAGCATTATATATAATATTTAAGAGTAAGGAATAACACATAAATTGTAAAATTTATGATTTATAAAGTTCGAATGATTATATTGGGTTGTCCGGAAAGTTTATGCCGACTAACCTATATAATTTAATAAATTTACATCTTCTGTGTTTCAATTTTCCTTCAAAATCGGCACGAACTTTCCGGACAACCCAATATTTGGTGGAAAAAAGAGCAAAATACTATTATTATAAGTGCGATTCTAATGGTAATCATAATCTGGAAAGGCTTAATGATCTCATCAAAGAGATACATTAAAGCCTCTTCAACTGCTCATGCAAACACGTGCGTTTACACATTCACGGATATCTCTTATCGCTGGCACGCAACATTCCCTCGCAACGGTCCTCCCCTTTCTAGCATTCCGCTTCCGCCACTAGTGACCTCCATTATTTTACTTTGATGTCGCTGGAGCGAATAGGCGCAAATGATGGTAGAAGGGTGGGATTAGCGCTTCTATGAGAAACAGAGAATACTTTAGGGATTTCTTTGCGAGACTAAAGACAAGTATAAACTTGCTTTATTTTTCGAGTGCCTCTCTGTTAATTACGAAATTCGTTGACCTCTTTAAAAAGAGATATAGAATACTGATGAATAGTTTGTATGTGCGATGATATCATGGAGAAACTGTAGATAGGATAACGCTTCTATTTACAGTAACTTTTATTTTTAACCGCATATTTATGTGGATGCAATGATTTATGATGCATATAATAGTACTCTCTACGAGTTCTTAAAGATAACAGATTTGGCTGAGAGGAGATGACTTTCAAGTTTTAAAAAGTTTTAGGAAATACCCCCTTTGTGTTGCAACAATATTTTTACATTCTACGTGTTCAGATTCTACATAAATAAATTTATGTAAAAATGAATATATGTTTGTATTTTTTAATTTTATAACATTTTCTGTTTTATTTCAGACTTTTGATATTAACGACGAATTTCGATACATGTATTATAGGAATACATATTTTTATGGGGATAATAGTTAATTGACATGTATATGATATAGCAATATATTTACACTTAACAAATATACATATAATAATGCACTAAATTTTAATAAATACTTATTTTGATAGTATTAATTAAATATTAGGTATATAGTATTAATCAAATATTAATTAAGTATATTTACTAAATATAAATAGATTTATATATTGGATACGAAAATTATAAATTTGATTTAACTATCATTTTTTAGTAAGTAAATATTGATTTACCGTAAGTAAATATTTAATTAATACTGTTGAAAAAATATATATCAAGGTTAGTGAATTTTTTCCTCATTATAGGTATTAAGTATTTATTGAATTTGTGTGACAATAGACTTAACAGGTCCTCTAGCAAGCTGATGTTACGAAAAACACTAATAAAGAAAAGGAGAAAAAGGATAAGGTGAGAGAGATGGAAAAGTAAAGGAACTCTAGCAGGCGCTATCGCGTTCCGAACTCGATAATCCCTCTTTACAATCTAAATCAATTAGCATCGTCCGATGGTAAGGCGGGTTCAGCGTCGGCGCCCATAGGATGTACCAAACTACGTTAAAAGTTTACTTGCTTTATTTCCCCGTAAGCCACTCACGTAGAATGAATGGGTAAGGAAGCGAGGTCCGGAAGTATATAATACATTATTCCGCGGGAGGAGCCGCGCGAGTAATTTCGCGCGCGGATTTCACGAGTTTGCTTGCGCAGAAGTTTAATGATCGGGCAATACTTAAAAAGTTGTACGCTTTTTAGCTTACGGTTCAAGGGACGCGGCAGATGTGTTACATAACTATAACAAGGTTGAAAACCGCGTGGCGTGTCCGGAATACGCTCGTAATTCGCACGAGGTGGATCCCTGCCGAGATTCCGGGCGCGATATATATATACCTACGTCCGCTTCGTTTTTTTTTTTCCTGCACCTGCCTTGATCGCGCAAAACGAGCGATCGGCGATCGCGTGCAGCTGCGAGATCCTTGGCCTGGTCCGCCGACCTGTTCGACGATTTCGGGATATTACTCGATCGCGCCGTTATCGAAATCGGTTTTGCGGCGCGCTGTGTAACGTTCGCGGGCTTCCGGGCGAATATTGAAACGCAACGAATTAGTTTCGCGCATCGGCGAGCGCGGTGTAATCGAAAATCAAATGGGCGACCGAGCTTCGATCGCTCGCGCTTTTGAGCGGTCTCCGGCCCCCAGGGCAGGTCATCGGATGATTTGGAGGCTGTTAACGTGGGATTTGATTGTTTTCGAAAACGGCATGCCGTAACTTCGTTCGCCACTTCTCGATGCGAGCAAACGAGATCGCCGGCCAATCCGCTGTGTTGTTGCACACTCGGTTTGCACTAATACTTTAGTGGAGGGCGTTCGATGACGACCAACGTCGTCCAGCAAGCGTAACGACGTGATTTCAACAATCGTTACGAAATATGGGTCGATAAACGCAATCTCTTGACGTTTAAACGTGTGTCCCCTATGTTTACGCCGATATAACGATATCTTCAAACAAGCAATTTTATTTTGTGTTTTATGATGGTAAAAATGTGAACGCGCACACATGTTATTCTGTGTAACAAATATTTCTTATAATTGATAGATTTAATCGGTTTTGCAAAATTTATTGACTACATTAAGCCACATCAACAGAAGAGGAATGTTGTATGCATAATTATGTTGTATTAATCTAAGAGACATTCGTTTTTCCGCTTTATAGTATGAGGATTATCTTCGTACAAAGTCAAATGCGCTTAATCCTTTGCGTATACAATGTGTGAGCTTTCAATTGCTGCTTTGTCTACATCCCTGGATGAAACTTGACGTAAAAATGACCAAATTTGTGTTTATTTTCATTCTCATCAATTCTTGTTACAGTTTATATCTCCCACTAAATGTGTAATTATGAACAAGAGCTTTTATCTTTTATCATAAGAATGAATAAATGCAAAGTATATTGAGACATCATTTCCTATTTTCATTCGCGTTTTCGGACATTGATTGATAGACATAGAACATGAACGATATTCAGATTTGCCGAAATTAGAAGCAAAAATGATGATACTTTTATTCTTCCTTTATTATTGAATCCTTTTAATTTTGGAATATTAGTTATATAAAAGTTAATTTTAGAATCAGTTATATTAGAGTTATATAAAATTGAAACGTCATCATTTTTGTCTTTTTGAATATTTCTGTTGGAGAATGCGAGTATTTCTCTCTCTCTCTCTCTCTCTCTCTCTCTCTCTCTCTCTCTCTGTCTCTATAATATAGAATTTCTATAATATTTTTCAATTAATGAATTGAACATTGCTACAAAGCATTTTAATATATTTTCATTTAATAATTTGAATTTTATGAAAAATGACATTATACACCATTTTTATATATCGATAGCGACACAATATGGAAATATCTGAATGTTCTACCGATTAATATATTGTATCAAATTAAATATTAGATTCTCGGCCATGTATCGATTCCTACCTAAGCGCCATTTACCATAGTAATGTAATTAATAAAGGCACAACAACGATAGTCTTCGTCGGATTAACTGCGTGATCCGTGGAAAATGTGTACAGAGTAAATATATGTGCGCGTTGTTAAAATTATGTTCAGAGAATGAACAAACGATGGAATGTCGCGTATGCACGTATTATACGCCTACGACGAGTATGCTCGAGCAATTACCGCTGCCAGTTATATTTAACTACCATTATCTCGTTAATGATGTTTACGTAGCGACGCGAACGATTATGACAATTTTTTTTTCCTTTTCTTTTTACTTCGATACGCGCATTGAGGGTGGAACGCATGTTTAATATTTTACGTTTAAAGTATATTTACCTTCGTAATACAAGCGATACTTGGCGCAATGCAATATTGTTGTGAGCTCGGAGGTATTTAAAATAAATTCCATTTTATTCCATGCTCTGTGAATCCAAATGTAGGTCTTGTAGTTGGATGAACGTTAAGGAGATTACCATGCAGGAGAGGAAAAAAAGTTCCACGTTTACAGTTTCTCCTCGTGCTCTTTGTTAATTAGACATTTCTTTGACATTTTCCTCGGCGATCTCTCTCTGCGCTTTCAGTTTTCGCCATTTAGCTACTGTAATAGCTTACATTTACTAAATGCGGAGACTGTGTGTGCACGGTAATGCTATTGACGTGCTAATATAATGGCGACTAGTTGAAGGCTAGAGTCACAGCTGGATATACTCCCTGCATCTTCTGGAAACCTCTTTGACTGCGTAATTGCGCGTTACGGCCGCTGAACTTAAGAATAAAGATGCAACGGCCATTGGCATCGGTGAAAGGACTCGAAGAGGGGATTAAGGACAAGGAACTATGACAAGGCTCAGAGGGCGAAGTTGGTAAGGACGCGACGGGCGTTGAAGGGATTAAAGCGTAGCGGATCGAGAGCGCGGGTGGGTTTAGAGAAGGATCAAAAGCATCCAGAGTTGAAAAACAAAATGTAGCGGACGTCGTGCTAGCTAGTGCTACTAGGTTTCATCAGCGTTCCGAATAGTCGAGTACACGAATTATCCATGCATGGAGCGATTTTCCGTCCTGGTAAAAAACTTCTCCCATAAGGGTATGACGTCATCACGATCGTTAAGAGAAACGTTTTACTTTTATTGCGCAACGTGATCGTATCAGTCTACTCAGAAAAACATTTGGGTTGAATGGAGAGGAAATCGAGCGAATATATTTAATCGGGCTAATCCGCACAGTTAGAGAATTTTAATAATATAATATATAAATATATTTAGTTCTAATTCTGATTCTTTCAACACAGGAATTATTTTGTTTTTATTATGAATTTATATCTTCTTTGAATTAGCTGCAGAAGCTTTTAGCAACTTAAAGAAAAGGGAAATTGAAAGAAATAAAAAGAAATGTAATAATAAAACAAGTAAAGATTAAAGATTAAAGTGAAATATGTAAAAATATGTAAAATATGCAAAAGCAGCATATTTTAAGCCACTATTAGGACAACACTAGTAGTTTTCTGCAAAAGGACTCTTTGCGTTTGTCGGTGTAAAACGAGCAAGTTCTTTAACTGTAATGATTTCGTTACGTATATAAGAATAAAGATACTTCGCTTGTTGCGAGCGGGGGAAAGCTTCTGAAGTAGGGATTGAAGACGCGAGAGTCTAGACTAGAAAGTCCGGAATGAAGCCGAAGGAGCGTTGCGGAAGTGGACGTTGAAGGGATTACCGCTGCAGCGGGTAGAATACCACGAGGAGTTTACCGTGGGATAGAACGCTTCCAGAAAGTAAAACTAAATTTAGCTGTGTAGAATGCTAACTCTGCGATCGTTGCTGCGCAACAATATCATGAAAATAGGAGTAGTGCAATATCCGTCGTCTTGATAAATCTCATTCGAATATATAGACGTAAATTTACATAAGGTATGCATACAATAATATTCATATTACGATAGTAATAATATTATTACTGTAACTTTTTTGTTCATATTATATAATACATATAATTTTATTCATATTATACAATGCATTAAATGTAAAAAATTAATTAGTCAGATATGAAATGTTGGATTTCTAAAGTTATACTTTTACGAAACTCATTTAAACTCAACATTTTCAGATAATTAGGTACACATATAATATTAAAGATATGTGATTTTTTCAAAAAAAATTCATTTTTTTTAAATTAAATCTGCGATTTTTCGAGAAAATTCAACGTGAAAAATTGAAAATTTTTTATTTTACGTGCGTGGAGAATTTATTTTAAAACTGTTAAAACTAAAAAGTATCTGTTTTTATCATGACGAAATAATATGAAAAGTTAGGATTTAAATAAGATCCTAAATTTTTTCAAGCGTGTAAATTCATACTACTTATAGTGCTCTCGTGCTTGTTAACCGTATGGAGTCTATATTGGCGTTGCAGTAGCACAGTAGCTATTTGAAGGGTCGTGGCTTGCCCCTGGTATAGCAAGAACGACCCCTTTAACTGTATGATTACGTTACGGCCTCTGTCCCGCATGTAGGGATAAAGACGCAACCGTTGCTGCGGGTAGAGAACCACGTAGTGGGGATTGAAGACGACGAACTAGAAGGCCGAAAACGGTGACGAGGAATCTAGGAGGGGAGGATTGGAAGTTGAAAGGGTTACTGGATAGCTAGCACACACAGAAGCAGAGAGATGAAGTGAGGAGAGTATGGAACCCAAGTAGAAGGAAGAGAGACAGTTTAAGGGAACAGTTTAAGGGAAGAAAAGGAGAGAAAGAGAGGAGAAGCGAGACAGAATCTAGGAAGGCGAGAGGAGGAGGAGATCTCATTAGGAGCTCTAACGACCTGGGTGCAGTACTCCCATCCCTATCACGCTTGAATCACCCGCGCTCCTCCCTTGCCTCCGCACACATCACACATTCCCTCCCTCTTAATACACGGACACCGACGTGATGCACAACGACCCTACATAGGACTTCTACCCTCTGTGCTCTCCTCTGGGTCCGTTGGCTCGCGCAACCCCAATCTGAAAGTCAAATTTCCTCGTGGCAATGGTAGATGTCGTGTTCCACTCTCTCTTTCGCTCTCCCTCGCTCTCGTCGTCTCCTCCGCTCTCCCCAATCCGACCATTTCGGCCCTTCTCTCCTCGTATCTTCCTTTCCCTTGCACACTCTCTCATGCACCCCGCACCCAGCTTTCCCCATCCGCTCGGGTAGCAATAAAACTGATAACATCATTGGGAATGTAATTACGCGTGCGAGGACCAAACCGCGACCGAGGCAGGCAACCAGGGCAGGTGGCGAATCGAGTTAAGAACATATTGTCGCAGCTTGCTCGTTCTCTGACTTTCGGTGCCTTCATGTGGCGTTTTATTAAGCGCGATGCTTTATAAAACGACCGACGGCATTTTTATCGCGAGAGCGACGGGCGCGATGGCAATTGAGACACAGAGTTACGCCCTGGAAATTGAGTACCTCGTATAATGCTCGGCACTTATAGATACGACCTCTTTAGCGCGGTGTTGTTGTATAATGATCGTTATGATACTTGTGCGACGTGAATTCGCAGGAACGTTTAATGGAGGCTAGATACATGTTGCACTGAAGTGTCACTTCTCACGCAAAGAATGGTCGAAGGTAGTTTGAGAATATGCAAAGCAAAAGGGGAGACGGGCTAAAAGGGCGAGGATGATTATGCATGACGAATTTAAATAACTTTCTCCTGTTGTCTTCTGATATTCATAAAAGTCTCGTTGTAGTGTTATTTTGTCTAATACAAAGAGAATTATATTATTCACAGCTTCGTTTTGCAGCATCATTAATTAATTTGTTAGTCTTCACTGTATGAGTCGCTTCTGGGATTAGAGCTACCACTATATCTCGCTGTAATTCCGGAAGCGAATATCTATAGGTATAAAGAGACTAACAAATTAATTAACGCTGTAAAACGAAGCGATAGTAGAAAGAACAGGCTTTTGGGTTCTCGACGGAGATCGTCCTCCTTCCCCTTTTTCGTTTCACTTTAATTTCAGTTTACCCGAAACTCAAATATTTGTCGGGACATTTATCCTCCGACGAAGCGGATACGAACAAAATGAGGAGAACTACCGGCGTCCCGCTCGTTTATTCGCAATGAGGCTGATTTTGCCACGAATGCGATTACGCGCGCGGACGGATATGTTGAATCACACTGAGAAGTACCATCGCGGTTGGCCAACTTCTTGGTCGTACTATGAAGCGTGCCGGGTGTAGTTGACATTGGAAAACGTAGGTTTTCAGATTCAATCTAAGTCAGAAATATGAAAAAAGCGATTACTATATAAAGTTAGATGGAGTCATTCAAGATTATATTCGCGTAGACACTTGATTTCGCTGTTAAAATAACTCTTTAGAAAGGCATGAGACATAAATTACATAAAAGTACGTGGAAATTATGGAAACTGGAAGATTTTAAAATTAAACTCATAGTTATATAGTCTGGCAATTAATTATTAAATCCTTCCTGTGTCTGTTTACTTGTTGAAATTTATCCTCAGATCTTTGGATCTTAAATGAACTTTGCCTGACTTCATTAAAACGACATCATCGTTTATTTTATTATTTCTTTTTCGTTTTGAGGAAAGCACAAACCGCCGATGTAAGATCGAATTGGGAAAGAAACGATACTTCGATGATTGGAAATTGTATGCTGCAGAAAACAGATACCGCGTAACTTGAACCTAATTGCATGATACGTACGTAAACTTTGCACAGTTATCGTTGATGTAGGTATAATATGACAGAAAGAAAGAAAGTCGGAAAGGAAAGCAGAATGGAATCGATCCTGAAGAGACTTCAAGAGATAAGACTCGCGAAGAGGACAAGAGCGGATAGCAGGGGAGTGGCAGGAGAGACGGCAGATAAGAACTCGCGCTTTCTCAGGAGAGAATCGATCTTCTTTTTTGTTCGTGAATCGGAGATGTCCCGAAAGAGCTCGTTCACTGGCTGGCTGTTCCTTCGGTACGATCTGGATTTTCTGCAGAGCAGCCGAACCGATGCGCCTCTAAAATGCGCTCCTCGACCTCTCGACGACCACGCGCAACCAGAATGTACAATGGCGCAGACAGGATTTTCCTGCGTCCAAAGTGGAGAAGAGGGAAGGAAAGGCCGGTACTTAATTGCAGCAATTAAGAATGCAGATAGATGCGGCGAAGAGTACCACAGATCCACCGTCTTCATTAACATTCGCTAAATCGTACATCCCAGCTCGTTAGTGCGCCTCCGAATAGTCTTCCGAGGAAGTCTTTTCGCTCGTTTATCCACCGTCTCGCACTTTTTTCATGCAATACTTTTTCTCTGATAACTTTCCGTATTTCGTTCGTTTCTGCGGGCGCTCAAAGTTATTCACATCACGCATTAATATTTTGATAAGCCGCGATGACTTTTTAGTGCGATTTTTTTTCTGTATGTCTTATTGAATTGAATATTGAAAAAGCGGAAGCTTCTTTTACAGAGATTTTATCTAAGCTCTTATTACTTTTGCGTATGCTGAATTGAAGTGCTCGAGTGCAAGATGCGCATTCGTAAGGCAATTAGCGTGCAATAATATTCCTCTCTAAGAGGTGGCCGCTTAACGCATCAATAATATTCATGGCAAGTAAGTAGACGTGCTTCTGTATGCGAGCTGCATATATACGTAGATGCAAGAGCGCGTGTCTCGGAAGCTATGAATTTCACAGCCCCATTCGGACGGCTCTGTGGCAATCGATACTAACATTAAACACAATAGGGTGATATTCCCGTCGTTCAACGAGGCGGCGGGTCCACTCGTCCTTCGTTACTTAATCCGCAGACATTATACATACATGCACAGATGCAGGTTCTTGTTCGCCGCGAAACAGTGGCGGTAGCGTTTCTACGCGGGTAATTTGGTTAAATTGTTGTAATTGCTGCAATTGCTAAACGGAGATAGAGAACGAGACGACTGGAGCGAAGGTCGGGGCGAACGAGACGTCACAGAATGCATTCGATTCGGTAACGCGCATTCTCCGTGTTGCAGTAACCTGAACACTATTAGCGTATATTAATAAACCCTAAGAGCGCGTGCGATGAACGGGCAAATACGATTACGATGGGAATTAATTACGGCGGATTCGCTGTTGGGCGATTCGCTGGCTATCTACGTGCATCGCACTCGAACAAAAAACGGAGATAGGTAGCAACGGATCTGTAACGAATGTGCAACCTATATTTACACATTCATAATCAACAAACGTATTCTTCTCCAGTTAATAACTTCCCTTGATAAACTGGATTTCCATTATTCCTCATTTTTATTTTAATTTACTCGTTGGGAAAATATGAAGAATTTTCAATTGGAAAATTAAAAGGATATGTAGAAATAATTTGAAAATTATTTTAATTGATAAAAGAGTGATAGGTCTTTGTATCTACCTATAAAAAAACTAATATCAAGTTCACGAAAATATCTACAACTGAAAGAATTTGTGACTGACTAGAGACAGTATCATGAAACAAAGAACGTGACAGGCATATTAAAATCCCATGGGACATAAAAGCTGTCATGTCGGCCACAGTGGGATGCAAGTTGACAGTTAAGCGCACAATAAAGTCAAGAAGAACGAGGCAGGGGATACAACTAGCTAGTTCGAGTTTTACGATTTTACGCGCATTGTTTTTATTTTCTAACGACGCGAGATCGTGCTCGAAAAAATGATAGCGCGTTGCGCTCGGATGGAGTATAAATAATCGTCGTATCAAAAATTCGCCGTATTCTTCGCAAACGTAATGGACTATATTTTTTCATTTGCGCGCATTCGCGACAGCCATAGCCATTAATTTAAAGATTGAATTTCCTGTTAACGCCTCGTTTTCTTCAATATACGCGACTGTGTACGTCGATTTCGTGATCGTAAACTTTCGGTCGTGCAATTACAGGTTCGTTCTGCTAGTATTGCACGAGCGGACAAATCAATAGTAAAACATGTCGATAGTAAAAAAGAGGATTTCTGTCCTTTTGTGCCACTATGTAACGCTTTCCAATATTTCCATTTTTCGACACATTTTCATTTGTAAACTCGCATAATGCCATTTAAATCGTGTGAAAACGCATATTTCGTTATTTTTACCTTCTAATTTTTTGTTTGTTTGTTATTGCCTTCAATATTTGTTTAAAAGGTGGTAATATTTTCAACGAATTATTTTTGTACTCTTTTTAATAATTCTAATTCATGCTATAAAACAAACATATCGACATATTGAACATGCTATTGCAATTATCAATGTGTCAACTTTGTAGACTTTCATAAAGAGGTTATCGATAGCATGCATATCGATAGCATCGATGGTTGTTACGATCGCTATTTCCATTAAATTATGTATTCAAAATTATATATCACCAAATTATATCACCAAATACTGAGAAAAATTTTGTTATAAAATATTTGAATTGCCTAATAAACATCAAGACGTTATAAATTTTAATTTGCCAATTAATAATAGTTCTATTTTTACTGAATAATTTAAGTACTGAATAATAATTTAACGAGAGACAAGGGAATTACAAAATTTAATAATGTCTGAAACTTTAAAGTATAGATGGACTCTTCTAATTACGAAACAATTTTCTGTTGCGATTGATAAATGATTCTAAAAACCGTTTATTAAAATATATATGCAAGTTATATCATCAAATACCGATAAAATCATATTTATTTTTAATAAATAGATTGATATATGATGTGTTGATGGGGAAAAAAATTATAAAAATCTGATCCATGGAATATGTGAGATTTAAGGATGTTATTGAGACAATTTAGACTACAAGCTGAAAATATATGGATATATAGTGCGTTCTCCACAACGGATAGTATTTCAATTTGCGAAGAGGACGAATTTGGATAAGAATGCGATCTTAAGAAAATTATATATGTAAATTTGTCACAAGTTTTGTACGGAAGAGGATCTGTTGTAAAAAGATTGAAATGTCTGTATGTATTTTTGCGTTATTGCTATCTTAGGATACCTAAACGTATAAATATTATATTGCACAAACATCAAGCATGGCTTCTTTGCCTTCTTTTATATTTTAACTATTTTTAATAAAGTTGGGCACGTGTCGTTTCACGATGATGGTTTTTAGAGTTGGAAACATCCTATTAAAAACATCAGTTTTTACATTTCTAAGCGAATATTGCTAAAATAATGAGATATGAAAAAATAAATTTTTAATAAGTTTTATGATTTTGAAAGCTCTTTTTATTATGGAGTGATTAAATTTTTTGAAAATGTTTGATTCTTCAGAAGATCCGTACACTATTTATTTTTTAATTTTGAGTTTTTTCACAATTAAAATTAAAGTTTATTTCACGTCATATTTACGTATAATTACGTATAAATTGCATTTCGAAAATGTTTGAAAAATATGCTGAAAATGCTCTTAAACGCTCTTTTGTTAATTTTATTGGTTCGTTACTTTGCCATGATGGTCTCTCTCTCTCTCTCTCTCTCTCTCTCTCTCTCTCTCTCTCTCTCTCTCTCTGTCCCTCCCTCTATTTCTCTCCCTTTATCCCCCCCCTTCCCTTTATCCCTCCCTTCTTTCCTTCCTTCCTTCCTTCTTCCCTCTTCTTCCCCCCTCTGTATGTGTGTTAAAATTTTCCACAATTCAAAGTAACTAAAAATAAATAAATAAAATAAATAAAATAATTATTATATAAATCAATACACTGTTTATTTTAAACATGCACTTAAAATATATTACTACAATATATATTATTACACTCAATATATATAATCTTTCAACTTTTCTTTCTCAAACAGTCAAAGGCGATAATCTTCTTATTTTGTTAGACATTAGACTTTCAAATTCTTACAAATTTATTAGATATGTTTATATAAAAGTAATTATGTTATTGTCTTACAGATATATATAAATTCGTATGCTGGATATATACAGGGTATCCTGTAAGTTTTGACCAATCGCTTTTTTTTATGGATAGACGACTAAACTAACGAAAAGTCTCATTTTGCAATTTTCGCAATGGTTAATGAGATATTAATTACTAAAAATAATAAAATTAATTACTATAATAAATATTGGTTTTCAATAATTTTTTACTCAAATACTATCAACTATACAGAAAAAGATACAGCAAAAGATAAAAATTGGTTATTTTCTTTTTAAAATTCTGAGAATTTTTTCAGAATTTTTTAATACCGTATTTTCTTCTCATGGTAGTAAAAATAAGAAAATGCAATATTTCTGAAAAAATTCTAAAAAGTTCTACGAGAAGAAAATAAACAATTTTTCTCTTGCAATTTTTTTATAGAGTTGATAGTATTTGAATAAAAAATTATTGAAAATCAATTTTCAGCAATTTTTAGTAATTAATATCTCGTTAACCATTGCGAAAATTGCAAAATGGTAAAAGACTTTTTGACTCAGTTTAGTCCGTTCTATCTACACAAAAGCGATTGGCCAAAACTTGTGAGACAGCCTATATATATATATATA
>NW_017259213.1:1426362-1436020 GCF_001594045.1 Atta colombica | reverse complement strand
TACAATAATGAATGTTGAAATAAATAAATCTACTGAATGTGTACACTAATTATTTATTTTATTACAATTAGTTATTTTTTATTAGCTTGTATCGAAAATTCTATTTAATAATTATGTATTATTTTTTTATATTATATTTTTTATGTTTTTAATATATTTAAATATTTTTTTTTAATAAGAAGAAGGATTATAATTGTAAAAAAAATGTATCGTTTTGTTCGATGAATGTTATGCAACTAAGTACGGAATACGTACCGTGCAGTCGCAAACTTTTAGCTCCGTAATCTTTCGCGAGAGCTTTACTGACATTGACAGAGACGTTTCGTGAATTTCTCTTTACGGCCGCCTAGCAGCTGTACCATTTCTTTCGCCGATGGGATGAGGGTGTCTAAATATAACGACACGTGATGGTAAATGCTTCGAACCAAATACCCTTTCTGTGCGCGATTCCATCTCGCGCTCTATTTTAAGGCGTTATTGCGTGCGAACAAAAATAATTGTATCCATGTGGAAGAAAGTGCAGAGCGTGCCGTGATAAGCGTATATAAGTCAGCTCGCTCAAAACGTCCATCTCGAACGAAATACCGACTATACTTTGTCGTAGATTTACGCGCGAGCTGTTCTCGCTGACGTAGGACGATGTTACATCGTGAAATATTTCTACGAGGTTCTTTACGTCGTTGAGACAATGAGCTTCTAGTCTAAATTTATTTAGTTCAATTTGTTACTATTCTATTTTACATGTATACATATAAAATAAAATAATCTTGCTGATGTCTTGTATATAAATAAGAATGGGAATTGTGACAAAATGAGAAATAGCATTTATTCCTTCCTTGTTTCTTCATTTCCTCGTATATTCTCGCGTCATGGCGAGAAGAAACGTACAGCTTAAACAATAATTTCATGCTATTTCTAGAATTAGCACGGAGATATTCGGATATCCGCCATTTTATGGGCCATCTTCTATGTACATAACGAACGGTTATATATTACGTGCTTCGTTCCGAGGTTCAATCCCTCCGACGACGTTGTTCGTAGAACACTAGATATGGTACAGATGGGACAGGAATATATCGGTTTCATGCGATTTGAATATATATAAAGCGTATACGTATATAAAGTCCAGGTTTATAGCACGTTCGATCTCGGTAGTGCAACGCTCGTATTCAGCGGCATATAATACTCAGAGATACACGTTTCTAACGAGACTCGTTTAATCCAAACTAATCCATCGTCCAAATGTTTGACGTAATTTCTCACGGATCGAATTGAACTTTGCGCGCCGATAATACATTAATTCTCCATATCAGGAATAGAGATAACAAAGATTCTGTGATATTGACAAATCTGTATGACGCGGCGATATAAAACTTGATTTTTGCGATTTATCTCTATGAATTAAATTGATTGTAGCGACGAAAAGTATCAATGAAGTTATATTACATCAGAACATAAGTTAATAATTGATTTAATTACGATAATTACATTACAGTTAGTAGTAATATGATGAGTTAATAGTAATATCATTGATATTAGATACTTTCTCATTAAAACAGTTTAAAAAATCGGCTTATTCTATGTGGAAATATTGTTTGTTGAACTAAATTTGGAATAATCTTGACGCTTTGAGAAAGTTTACATTAATTATCAGATTTATCAGATTGTTAAATTACCGTAATGTCGGCCTGACAAGATCTTTGTCCGGGAAGTTCCATTGCGGTAATAAAACGTCGAATGCGAATCGAAAGGTTTCGATTATAATGTCAGGTGCAATCAAGACGTACGACAGCCATCCTCGAAGTCTGTCCAGCGAGATTGCTTGCGGTTGGTCACGATGCTATCTTAATAGGTATTGTTGTATCTGACTTAGACTCTTCTCCTTCACCTTGCTTTCTCTCTCTTTCACCCACTCCTGCGGTCGACTAACCCCTACTCCGCTACTTATCTCGTAATAGAAAGCGAATCGATTTTCATTTACGAAGATTGCCGTGGAATGGGCGATGGTATGGTTGTCCGTTCGATAAAATTAATTGATTCGTCAAACACAAGTTTTACCGCGTCGGACATCCACCATCATAGCGAGGTCGTTTCTCGATTTTGTTCTGTTTGTGTAAAAGCGCATGATATATTATTTTTTATAATATAACAATTGACATAATAATTGGTGTTGCAGTGATATTGTTATTTCAATTGTCTTTTAATTTTTTTTTTCTATAAAAAGAATATAATGTAATATGTAATGTCACATTGAATATAAAGATTATAAAGGTTGATGAATAAAATATTCTCGATAATTCGCGTGTGTGACGAAAGTGTAGCAAAGAGATTTTGCTTCTTATCACTTTATTAACGCGAACAGTTTTTACATCCACGAAGATCAGAGTTGTTAGAACATTTTCGCGAGATATGCATTCATATTGACTGAAATAAAAAAGTTTTAGTTTCACTTTAGCATTTCGTAACTTCTTTTACCAAGACAAGATTACCTATGTGCGCAAATCCGCGTGATAAAGACGCTCGCGATTTCTTATCCTCTCGTTTCCATGCGATTTAACTCTTTAATGTCACTGCTAACTAGCGCGCGTATTTTTATCGTATTTTATAGGTATGAGAAGCACGAAGAGACAAGAACGATGAGATACGCCCGCTTAAACCTGCGCGCGACTTTCCAATTTCTGTTCGTTACCATGCAATTTTCGATCGTCACGTTTTTTTTTTCTTTCTTTTTTATCCCCGTCGCATCTCTTCGAAGGCGAGAACATTTCCGTTCGAGCGAAGTGCATCGAAAATTGATTCGCTCGAGTAACTCTTTTTTTTTTTTTTTTTTCATTTGATACTACGAACCTCGCCTGTAATCCAATTTAATTTTTGTCATCTAACGTGTTACTTCGCGCGGTTTAACTTAACGGTTAAATAGTCTCATGGATTTCCACGATGTTCAATATTTACGGAGTTATTATTCACGACACGCGTAAGCAACGTGTCAGCATTGCTTTTGCTCAGAGAAATTCTTTTTCAGAACGTAATATATTTAAGATCATGGAACGAAGTGAAGAAGAAGTGTACGATAATTAAATTTAATATTTCTTGAAATAAATTGATGGTGGCGATAATAAATTATACAGTGATGTGTATACACAACTAATTCTGTAAAAATATATGATTAATTTGTATTTGACTGCAAATTAGTTCGATTTCCTACAATTTCGGAGACAAAGGTGAAGATCTTAAAAAATTTTATCGTAGAGAGAGATAGCTGTTTCAAAAAGAGAAAGAGAGTACGGAACACGACTATGTCGATGCATGAGCGGCGTTTCATTTTCAGAAATAGTATCCGGGCATTTAAATACCCGAATAACAAATAGGCTTTGTCATGGTGGCGGCGTTGCGCGCGTAGTAATAAATTCTCATCTCTTTAATGGCAGGTATCCTCCGATTTTTGTCTCGGATGTCACAAAGCCATTCCCCCGGGTTCTCGACTCGTCGCACGATTATTCTTAGGCTCCACGCCTTAAGCCGCGACAATCGTTATCCAATGCCAATGGGGAGAATATCGTCGTAATTTCAAAGATGGCAGGAGTCTCCTAAAGCTTGAATAAGGAAAGAATGGGCTGAAAATGTGAATGCCAGCGTCTGAAATATTAGATGTCGTGACACGTTTTCGCGGAGAGAGAAGAGAGCAGAAAAAAGGGGGGAGAGAGAGAGAGAGAGAGAGAGAGAGAGAGAGAGAGAGAGAGAGAGATTGAAGGATTCGGTAGTCTTTATCAAGACGACGGGGGCTTACAAACGTTTCTCTCTTGAGAGTAAGTGAAATGTAATTCGCGCGACGCTTAACCCTTTGTCGCGCGATAACGCTTTGAAGTGCCACTACCTCTTGCAGCATGTAGAATCACTTTATGTCATTACGTGCGGTTTTCCGCCTGTTGATGATCCAGTATACTTGGTTTAATCTCATAACCGTTTTTGTTTTTGGGTCAGCTGATTATCTATGGCAGTCGATTATCCGCGATTAAACGTAATCTTTCTGAGAGTGGAGACCGCAAAACGAGTCAATTTAAAATCTCGTGATATACCCATTCTGAAAACACATCTCTGCTATACAGTTCTATATTTTACTAATTACCGCGTATAAGGATGTGTGCATTGACACCGATAATTGTTCACAACGCGACGGGCATCAACGAAAGCGCTTGACCATCGGCATCGGATCAGTCGCTCGTTAACGGGATTAATATACTGTTAATTACCTCTCGGGGACCCCGACGCTTCGTATCGTATCTCGATTCCTGCAATTTGATGGTGATAGAGGGAGGGAGAGGAAGGGGGGAGGGGAGGGAGAGAGAGCTCGATGTCCATACGTTTTGTACGTGCACGCGCACAACCGTCTGCGGCCTACCATGAATGACAATCCGTTACTCGTTTCCGGCGCAAATTATAGCCGATTTTACGGACGCCAAAAGAGCCACGCAGTGTACGCGACCGAGTGCGTTTAATTTAATTATGGGATTACATAATTAACGGCTCTCTCATTACTGTCGCGATTGCACCCTTGCCATCCCTCTCTCTGTTTTGCCATCTACTTGTCAGCCTTTCTATCTTGCTCATACTTTTCTTTGTCCCTTGCTCTTTCTTTCTGTTTGTCATGCATTTCTCAACCTTCGAGCTGCGTGCCGTTCTTTTGCAGCTCTGCCAGTAGTAGTATTTGCTGCTCATTGTGGCAGCCTCATGCGACAGTAAAACGCAAGACGACATTAAGCTTTATGCCGACTCGCTAATATCGCGCTTTCCCGGCTTTCCTAGCTTTTCGTGCTCCAGCACCGCCGTAAGCACCGGTCGGTGCTCTTTCTCAGTGGGATTTACAAAACACAACGCGACCAGATAAAGCGCAGCCGTTGGAACGCAATTTCATCCTCGCAACGCGATTATTTTGCTGACTTCATTTTGACAGGGCGAAAATAAAGCAAGCCCAGCACAAACAGCATCAGTTTATTTATTTAGCTCTGTTTAAAAAAAATATGTCCGCGATATTTCTGCACGTTATAGTTTCGAATTCTTTTGCGCACAAAAATTGACACATATAACTATATTAAATACTTGCGCTATCGCGAACTGCATGAATATTGTACTTGGTGTTGATTGGAATAACGGTGGGATTTTTTTCCCCATGGAGAATGTTTTACTGTGCACAAATCTAGTTAATTATAACAGATAGAAAAAAAATTTTTGCGTTCCACAGGTGCTTAAACACACGGTGTAATATACGTACTTTTGCTAAAGCATTAGAGCAACGAGCTTGTTACGTTGGTTACACAATTCACTTCACGGATTAATGAATTTTCATCCAATGAAGAAATCCAAATTGAATGATTTTTTTTTTTTAATGTTGATTGCAATTTCGATAATATCACAAAGAGCGCTTATGTACGTATATACGGCCAGTTTAAACCGCCCGGTGGTTCATGATAATTAATAGCGACGTGTTAGGCGTGATAGCGACATTAATTTTACTAGTTTTACCAAACGAGTGACAGCGTTCCGACCGCGGTGGTTTGATTGACGCTAAAATTGTATTAAACATCATCGACCGTGATATCGTGTCCGCTAATGCCGCTAGTGTCATGCTAATATCCCTTTTAGGATACTTCAATTTTGTATTATTGGTGTTACCACATATTTATATTGTATAATGTATTTAATTCATAGAATAAACTATTTTGACAGTTTAACGAAGCGTTTATTTAAAACATTGACAAGAGAGACTGACATATATATCTGCAAATTTAAGGATCTTTCGCATAAGACGATGTTGATTAAATGATGATTGAATCATATTTGCAAGCTATAACTGTCAGAATTGTTTAACACGTTAAACTTTCAGGACATCGATTATGAGCACGTAATGATTATTGACATACGCCACTGACGCATATAGAATGCAACTAACGCTATTTCGAGAGTTACATGTCACCGATAGAACACGAATATGTTTGTCAAAAATTGCATTTATTTACTGTAACGCGGATTATAAATTGGATTTTAACTCTTGTAAAATTAATCGCAATTTATGTACCATTCAACACGTTGATATTGATCGTGACTTTTGAAATAATTTACATGTTCGTGTTCTTAATATTTCGTTGGCAATGTAAAATTTTACATGTTCTATCAATAATCCGAGTCTTTGAGTATATTTTATATTTTTATTATACACTTCTGAACTGTATAAAAATCTGAAAAAAATTCGTGGCTGCACTGAAAGCTTTAACAATGAGTTTTTAATATTATAGAGATTGGATTAATTGTATATATTTCACTTGTTTTTTTAGATTCATCTCTAAAAAAATTTATAATCAAAATATCGATTATGCTTTGAAGTCCAAGTTTATCGATAAAGAATGATCCTGAAAAAAGGAGTTTTTCTCCTCCCGTTTTTGGACTCAATTTTTGGACTGAATTGTGCCAAATGATACCCTACAATGAGATATTAATTACAAAGAAGTTTCAGGTTGATGTGATAATTGTTATCATAGCTGAAGGGAGGTGTCATATGTTATTAGGCATATTATGGCTATACAAAAATCCGATTTTTTTTTACATTCAAGGCATCATTTATGCAAAATTCTGTATTTGCAGAAGTACGTTCGCCACTATATTGGGCTATATACACACTAGAGTGAGCCTTCCCTATGCTAACATTAGAAAGGGACGGCTGTACGAGAGTGACAGTTATGGGTATTTCTGTCTTTTAGTATAGTACGTGAATAAAGTAAGACAAACGTACGTGTCACATATAGAGCTCACTGGTTCACTACACGAATGAGCATTCTTCTCGAAAGCTTCATAAAATATCGGACTTCGCAGATCTATAATGATAATTCGATAACAGACTTCGATTCCACACTTCTCTTCCCAGCTCTGAAAACAATTATCACCTCAACTTGAAACTTCTCTGTGATTAATGCCTCATTATAAGGTACCATTGGACACAGAGTTCAGTCGCAAAATCGAGGGCTCAAAAACGAGCGATTTTTGGTGTCACTCTTTTTAAGACGAACGAAAATGTGTTATTAAACCGAAAGAAATTTTATTTCATTTGACATATCTACACGTTATGCCAACCAGTCGCACTAATATCCACGAGCGTGCTCTCGTACGCGGTTCAACATACATCCGACGAACGCGAGTCGAACGTAATAACGTGCGGCAGCTGCAGTCTCGTTCGTACAATAATTTTCCTCTGTGGAGCATTACGTTAACTCGTTTTTAAGCGTCGTTCGCGCGAACAGCATATTTCCATTCCGTGCGTCCTTTCCGCCATGTCGGTCTCTTCGTCCCGCTCTCCGCTTTGCTTTTTCGCGTCCCTTTCACAATGCGTCCGCACGGGAACGTTTCACGCGTCCGCACGGGAACGTTTCACGCGTCGTCGCGGCGACCGGAATCATCGTGAATATTGCGTTAGCGCGAATTTTCGCGCTTTTCCGCCGGCCGATCACGATTTAAAAAGGTTGGACTTGTCGCCCCGTTGCACAAGAATCGTTTTTAGCATTTAACTTTTTAACCAGCAGATGCCTAATTCCGTTTACACGCGATATTCCGTGTAATTGACGGATTCATATCAGCGCTGTTACACGTGGCATGCGCTACGCTGATTTATTTTTATATATGTAATATATTTTCATATTGCATGCGCTGTTGTCAAAAATATTATCATGCGGTAACCGAGCAATTCGCGATTGTTAAATCAATAGGCAATGATCATAACAATAAAAAAAATTAATAACGTTTATTATTCGGTAACTTTTTATCATTATAAGAATTGGTTATTGATTTAACAATCGCGAATTGCTCATACAATTGGTTATCGCGTGAGATTTTTAACAAATAAACGCATGCGATATGAAAGTATATTATATAAAAATAAATGAACGTAACGTCAGACACTTCATTATTTATCGTCTAGGTGCTTTCGTTAATTCAATTTCTTTATTCTTAAGTGCATCTCTTCATCATGGTCGGAAAAAAAATTGGTTTCGGCAGTAACGAGAGTTATTTCATTCGACGTTATTTGCAGAACGCGAAGCGAATGCATCAGCTCATTCGACATTCTCTTTTTTCCGAGGCTTGCAAACGTTTATCGCTACCGCACGCGTAATTTTTTCGCGTCGGTCCGTGAAACGCGAGTTTCACACCGGACGGACGGGCAAGCACTTTACGTCGATCCTCAAAGCGATTGTGCTTTTGTTATTCGTCCGAGCAATTTCATTGGGTCATTGCCGTCGGTTCGATCGACTGATCCATCGATCGATCGGTTGGTCAATCGAACCACCGCAATTAGCGCCCCGGTCAGATTTTTTCACTCCATGTCGTTTTCGTTTTTCCTGCCTGGATCGAGCTTTCTTCTTCGGCTGTTTTCGATCAACTGTGTCTTTGTGCTTTTTCCCCTGCTCATTCCTGGTCTCTGCGTCCTTCGCTCTCTCTCTCTCTCTCTCTCTCTCTCTCTCTCTCTCTCTCTCTCTCTCTCTCTCTCTCTTCTTCCGTTCTCTCTATGTCCGCCGCCAGCTACTTCATTGTCGTTTTTTATCGAAATTTTGTTTGAGCAAAAACCAGCCACGCGCCATTCGCAATTTCTGAATATCAAAGCGTTCGTAAGTCTATTGAAAGAACCTTTGTCCATTCAGTTATTCGCTAGCTCTGTATATTCATATTTATATTTATATATTGCATACAAAAAGAAAACAAGAAAATTGTACATTGCTGTTTTAATATCGTTAAATAGAAAGATAGAAGGTTGTGTTTGAAAATATTGATCTCATATTATACATCCCTTAATAATTTTTCAATTTTCTTATGTACCTATCCCATATACATTATGTATAATGTAAAAGTGCTAGCAATATCAAAATGTGTGCCATTGCTATGCATCGGAAATACATCGGATACATTTGATTAAAGTTTACATTTTTCCACGCGTACTCTGTGTGCAAAAGCGGCTATCTCGCTACGTGCGATCCGCGATAGCTTTATCGCAATGCCAGTCCAACGATTCCAATCCAGGTCATCTCTGGAAAAATCGGTTCCGTCGTATCTCTAGAAATCTGTCGTTTTCTTTTTGCCGTTCCCCAAGATTCCGATCAAACTGCCGCGCTATTTATGACTAAACTTTTCGCAAGTTTGAAAAAGCGGTAAAATCCCTATTGGGTACACCCGCTCACGCGCTCATTCATTTGTATTCCTCACAGCACGTGAATAGACTGACGCACTGAATTCAGGGGCGTTCTTTGTGAAAGTCTCCGAAGTCTCATCGTACACTCCACCCAAGGTAATTTTAGTGCAAGCTAGTTCGCTCGGATGCGAAAATAATCGACCTATGTGAAAACGCGCAAGCTGGAATCCGTTGATTTAACTCGTCATAATCTGTTAGTTTTCTCTATATTACAGTTCGCATCGTGATCCAGTATGTTTTGTGGGGAAAAGTTTTTGGCGCACTTTGTTATTCAAAAGGCAAAGAAAGACTAAGTTTCCCGGATGGGTGATTATTTGATGGACGCCGATGTTTTTTCCGGAAACAAACGCTTTCTCGTTCTATCAGTCTTTCAATGAGTATCAATTCGGTTTAACAAAGCGCGTCGAGCGTCTCGGAGAGAGAGAGAGAGAG
>NW_017259213.1:1419156-1426262 GCF_001594045.1 Atta colombica | reverse complement strand
GAGAGAGAGAGAGAGAGAGAGAGAGAGAGAGAGAGAGAGAGAGAGTGAGAGAGAGAGAGAGAGCCGAGGAGAGTGGAACGACGAAAGTAGATTAAATATCGAGGATGACTCGTCAGGCAGGAAGAATAATATCACCTCTCTCCTTCCGAAGAGCTTTCAGAGCTCTTAATATCCCAGCTTCTCTTTTAGGGATATACTTCTCAGCTATTAATTCTATCTAATAACTTATTTCATTATTCAGCAACCACTCGTTAAATCTTTCTTTCCAAGCGAGGTGGCTGATATTCGCGTTAAAGCCGACTCTTCACTTTTTTGTCCGCTTCTCTCTTTCTCCGGTTGTATCCTGCACGTCTTTTCTCGCGAAACTTTTTATTTATTTACTCCCTTCATTATATACCCCGCGACGAGCGATCACCGTTGCGAATGCGCAACTTAGCTCAGGGCCTCAACTTGCTTCATCATGACGGGACAAGAGCTCTCTTGGAAGCGAAGCAGGTTTACAGAATATAGAGCGTTGCGGGAAGAGACCTAGCGTATTATACTATCGTATCAAAGGAACTGGATATAGGGGCAGGTCATGGATGGCGAACAGAGACGCAACGGCGACAACAGCAGCGGCAGTGGCAGCAGCCTCTCACGCTGGTATTCAGCTTTCCTATGGCGGTTTTAGCTCCGCGGCGTGTCTTCCCGCGCTGTTGATTGTGAGCTTGGTTTACCGAGGTATCCCGGTTGCATGAGCCGAACTCACAGCCTCACAATTCGCCGCCATCGCTCGTTCGCGATCCATAATTTGGAGTACCGTCTTCCTTGTTCGCTCCTTTGCCCTCGAGGTCTTCGCCCTGCTTCGTCTGCTCGCTAACGGAGTGTTCTGAAAGCATACAACTTCGTAACGTGCTGCAATTTTGATATTTTATCAGGGGATCAGACAATCAGAAAAGATGAACAAGTTAATTAAGTGAGATTTTCAACAAAGGTAATTTTTAAATATTGTGTTGAATTTAACTCGAACAAGCCAATTGTTTTAGCTTATTATTTGTATAATCAAGAAAATAATATTGATGGAATATAAGCTGATTATATTACGGCATATTATCCAAATTTGAATGTAATGGTAGTGATATAGACTCATTGTTAAAATCTACATTTGATTATATTTCTTGCGAAAGGTAATCAGAGAGGCTACAGGTTGTTGCGCGAGTTGAACAAGTTTGCAAACAAACTCGAGTATTTCGCACGATAGTACGACTGTTATTATAGCCGACGGTGAGAAGTCTGAAAATTTATAACCGACGAAAAGTCGACAGGCAGCGGCAGAAGCGCACGAATTCGAAATGCATCGCGACCACTTTTAGCTCAAGTTCCTTCGTGGTTGTAATGTGTAATAAATTCTCGCGTTACGGCGCAGTTGTAAAGCACACCGTCTCACACCGCGCGCTGTAACCCATTCAGATCGGAATCCTCCTCGGGCGAGTGGTACATTCCGGAAGCCTCGAGATGATGCAGGTGTTCCCGCGAGAGCCTCATGTTAGAGGGAACGAGGATGAGAAAGAGAAAGAGAAAGAGATCGGAGAGACGATCGTAAATCATTTTTGCGTGTCCCGTGTGTGGAATTGTGAACCATCTAAGACAGGATCGAGAAGGATAGTTTGAAAAGGGTTGAGAGGAGAGGGTTGAAGTTTACAAGGGACGGACGAGGGAGGTACGGGACAATAACTTCACAATATCTCGCAGATGAAAACAGCGTTTATTACCTCCTGGAACAAACGGGCGATTGCCGTTGCACCCCCCCTCTGCTGTAATGGCTCGCGGGTAGCGTTTAATAAAATTAATTCTATCTTCTCTCTCCCTTTCGTTTGTCGTCACGACTCGTCCGTTCTAGACATGAACGTGGCACGCCTTATTTCATGATCTTTTCTTTTTTTGTTTTTTGCAGCGTTTCTTTATTAGTGCGCGGTATTGCTGTTTGCGCACGACACCTTATTTCACGTTTTGCCTTATTGTGCCTGCAAGCAGCGTTTTACATACACAAGCGGCTTCTTCGGTTTACGGTATTGTCGTAAACGTAGTATATTTCTGGGTGCTTATGTTGAAATACGGGAAATTATGGGTGCTTGTTGTAAGTGGTATTAATTATTTTACGCGACGCAAATAGAACAAAGAAGTTGATGATGATACATTAAAAAATATGAACATAGAGAGTAAGAAATGTAGAAGATATGACAAGTATATACTAAAATATAATTTTTCTATGAGAGATTTTTCTTTAGTTTATAAAAATTACATAATATCTACTGGTAATTTTTTATTGAAAATATATCCGTAGATATTTATCAAAAATGGTTTCAGGTTCCATCTTCATTTTTTTATATATACAGTTTATATGAGATAATAATAACAAAAAAATTTCAAGGCTAATGGAGGTTTATTTGTATTCTTTTATATGAGTTAATAATTATTTATACTGTGATTAATAACTGTGATTACAAATGCTGTTATTAATTATCATTATTTCTCTTTGTTGCAGGTAAGCATTCATTCGTCACTATCATCATTAGAATTAAGCTAAGTAAGTAAAAAGGAATTTAAATGTAATATGAACGGTACAAACATTGCAAGAGACAATTTTGCCGAAAGAAAATTAAAGTTATAAAACAAGTAGTATTTAAAGAGAGTGAGTGAAAGAGAAAGAAAGAGAGAGGGAGGGGGGGGGGGGGGGGGGGGGAGGAAGGAGAGGGAACAGGTCTCTTAAAATCGTGGATGAAAAACGTTCACTCCAGTTTTACATTCGCCGGGAGCTCGTTTAGACGTTGCGGCTCGCATTCAAGAAACTTGCGTTGCACAGTGTGTCTTAGCGAGGACAAATAATTTCCTCCATAAATCCCGCGGTAAATGTGGGCGGAGCTTATCGTAATTCTCGTTAATGTAAATAGCATAAGACGCATTGTTGCATTCAGCATCGGGAATACTGAGCCATTCTTCTGAGTTACAAACGTGGCGGCTCATTATGGGACTAATGCGCAGGAGTTGTCGCTCATGTCTATAGTATGTATGCAGCGAGTCAGGTACTTTCTGAAAATTAGCTACACGGATCAGCCTAGTCTACCGGAGTTTAGAAACTCGAGCTTCACGTTCCCGTGGAATGACATCGGTGCTGCGTAATACTGTCACCTGTTATCACACTTCCCGTACTTTCCACCACGTTACGCCAAATGAACGGGTATCAGTCAATCAAACAATGCCAAACTAACGTGTAACAATGATACACGGAATTTCATCGAGAACTTTATACGATCTCGGTTTCACCGTGTCACATCCTTGGCTATTATTCGCGACAATATTTCATTTTCAAACTTCATAATTTCAAACAATATTATGTATCAAGCAGAGTTATACAATAAGTTTGTACAAATATTGATAAAAATACTATATATCCATGTAATTAACACGTTAACTAATTGTAACTTGAACTATTATTAACATAAAGTTTTACGTCGTGAATTTATCTATCATCGCATATTCCTTGGACCATTTCTATACGTTTATACGAATAAAATTTAAAAGACGGACAAAGACGGACGCAAAGATTCATTAGTTTGAAGTTTTGTACTTAATTAGTGGCGGGTCGCTCATCTCGTTTCATGTTCCTCTATCTAAAGCTTTAGACGACCGTAGAAACTTGGCCTCTATATGGGTCTCAGTTAATCTCGAAAGGATAGAGCGGGGTGAGAGACGGGAAGTTTCTCACGTAGATAGGTGGGTGCTAATTATCAAGGTCTCTCTCTATCGTCAGCAAAGTTAGGGAGAATCGATTACGTTGCTATAGGAGTATATATAAGTAACCATGGCCGTTATTGCTGTAGAACGGGATGGGTCTCGTGCCCATCAACTCCTCGCTGGCACTGCAGTCTATTCGCGAGGGCTTATTCCATCGAAGTGAGTTAGCCTTCACAATAGCGCGAATAAATATCGCGATGTGCCGAGTAAGTACCTTCGACTGCCAGCTCCTTTAAGTTCTGTATTTTAAATGAGGAACACGGAGAAAAGGGAGGGAATCATCGTACTCGTAGATAACCGACCTGTCCGCGGGGACGAGGACCTGGAAATACGCGCGCGTCTACTGGAAATAAGTAGATTTGATCGCCTCATATTTAAAATTTATATTGTGTATCGCGCGGTATATAAGGAAAGTTTTCTCTCTTTCTCTCTCATTTATTCATTCATTCACTCACTCAAAGAAAACCCCCGCGGTAGCTCGGATAATTGCGTTTGCTAAGTAAATATATTTACTTCGTTCGCGCGGTTCTGTATTTTCTCGCATTCAATGCATCCGAGTGTATGCACCATAGCACTCGCTATCCATTTGAATCGTGTTACGGAAAGAATCGCATGCGATACCTGCTAATGACATGGCCGTCGACTGAAGAAAAAGATTTATGTATTTATTCGCACATTACACTTAAGACCGAGCCATAAAGCCGCACCTAAAGCCAGTCGATATTTTCTGCTTCAGCGCTATTATTTCCGAATTGATATTTTATCCGTTACTTTTAGGCTTTATATATACGTTTATTGCAATGATATTATTGCTATTGCTATCACAGTAGTTATTGACAATAATTTTATTTACTGCTAAGATAAAGCACAATTTGTTTGAATGACAATTTTACTGACGATAAGCTTTGGAATTTGTAATATTCTTTATTTTTTTAATTCGTCAATTAACTGGGATTAAAAATGGATCATGCGTTTACTGAAGCTTATAGTCATATAGCAATTGTATTTCAGTTTTGCAAAACTTTTGAATAGTTTGCTCTATATAATTTATAAAGATAATCTTCTTTTTACACACTTGAGATTGTTCGGAACGTGGTTTCCGCAAACTCCCGGGGAAATTCCGTGCCATCCCTTCGTTTTATTACAGTTAACGGAGGCACGAAACGGTACCCTTCCTATCTTTCTGTCGGAGCACGTCGGCTCGCCTGTCGAATTCCGAATTTTCGCCCATAACGTCCGTGGAGGGCAGGCGGGCCAGGATAGCACAGGGATCACGGGGCTGTTTAGAATGCAGCTGCGGTTTGCGTCAGTCCCATCGGCCCTGTGCGGCAGTGTAGCCGACGCTACATGGATGGCGTGATGCCTCTGACGCAGTCGTCGGAAGAGAGAACGAGCTTATCGGACAACGTCGCTAATTGATTGGCACGCCTCCGTCACCTTCGCCGCGACCGAGCGCTCTCTGTCGTCCTTTTCCCTTCGTTATGCATATACATATTTAATATATCCTTGGCGATTGGTCGGCAGCTTATTACCATTGAAATAGGCTTGCGTGCCGGCGTCGCCGCCGTCCCTACATTCCCGATTCGCGTGACAGCTCCACCACGCTGTTCGGGTTTCGACGCGCATAATAAAGTTCACTGTCATACTTACCTGCTGACGGCGACGCCGGCACGCCGACAGTAGTGTGAGTGAACGGATTTTGAACGGCAACGGTACCGTCTCGTGCTCCGCATGTCGGTGTGGCTCGTACTTTTCTCTTAATTCCGTTTCGTCTGTTCGCGCACGAAACATTGCCGGAACTCGATTCATTTCAGAACGCCGCCGGAGCTTTTCGCTCAGATTTTGCATTAAACTCCAACGATCCGTTCTCATATTCCATGACTTATGACGATTAAGTATATATTATCATGATTTTAATTAGCAGTATTTTGTAGATATTTTATTTTATATGTACACATACTAATATGTTCATTTCATTCTGTGATTTAATGTTAAAAATTTATTTAATTATTTTCCCGTTTGTCGGCTGCTGGATATTAACATTTAATTAACAAAGTCTAATATATGCGCATATTATGGTTTATATTTTTTTTTTTATAAATACACTGCGTAACATAATTTACAAATTTATTATTAATATCATGTTTACTTGGCTTTATACAATACGTATGATACTGCGCAACTGAATATGCATTGTTCAAAGCGAAAGTCTTCAATTTTTGATGAGTCAACTAATTTGTTTTAATCGAGAAAGAAATTCGAGATTCGTACTTTGCCAAATCTCGATTTTACGTTAATCCACGTCGTAACACCGTTACAAACGAATGCGAGGAAAACCGCCTTTCGTATTTCGCGATGTTTCGAGAGCGGAAAGCTTTTAATTAGAACTTTATGTACCGCTCGGCTGCCTTAATATTTACGTTTAATCCATTTCGAGTGTAACCCGAGAGTAGCCGCGGATTTTGCAGTGGTATCTCGCAATCGCGATTCAAAATGCATCTCGATCCGACTAGAGTGTCGGGGGTCGAAGTTCAAGATAGGAGATAGAGTGAGGGAAGAAAGAGAGGCAGAAAGAGGAAGCTCCGTCGTTTTTAATCTATCCTGTCTGCCGCTATAATTATTTCATTTAGCGGGATATCATGATTTGGCGAAATATTCCACCGACGAAATCAGAAGAGGCGTGTTCGGCGGCGTAGCTCGGGCGCTGAACGAAAAAAAAAGAAAGAGCGCAGCAACGGATAGACAGGCGGAGATCCCGGATTACGAAACGTTTTCATCGCTGACGCGAATTTCCTTCGTTTATCGGAAGCTCGTTAAAGAGGATCAGCGGTAAATCGCATTCGGGCTTGCTTGATGGGGACGACAGAGGCAGACAGGCTCGGCCGTTGAGGATTCGCCGAAGAGCACGTCGCACGAAAATCGTCAGCGCCGGTGGTCTGCTATTTTCTTTTTTCTTTTTTTCTTTTTCTTTTTTTTTGTATTTTTCGTTGGCCTTTAATAAATTACGCTCGAGCACGGAAGTACTGTATGTCATCCATATATTTTCGTGCGAAACGCGCTCTGGCGTTTCGAGGAAGGCCGGTGCCGTGTTCTGTCCGCGAAACAACAACGCGGATACTGTGCGAAATAACGTGCAAAACCCTAATGCGCTTACGTTTCGTAAATTGGATTTCGCGAAATGAAAGAGAATTCATGCCGCGACCGTGTCGATCGTTCTACATTTTTCAGCATTGGATAATCCGTTTTGAAGAGAACGTATATTAAGGTTCTAAAAAACCAGTGTTAGAGAATACCAGTGTAACAGAATGTTTTTTATCTTTGGTACATTAACA
>NW_017259213.1:1410500-1419056 GCF_001594045.1 Atta colombica | reverse complement strand
ATATATATATATTAAGAAACATAAACTGAATGAATTGAATGTAACATTTTAGAAATATGTGAGAAGACATATATGCTTTTCATGTAACGTAAAAAGATTTATGATATCTTCTGCGTTATTCTGCGTTCACTCCACTCTGTCTATCTTTGATTCCATTTGAATGCTTTTACAAACTTCATTTTCTACGTACTGGAAGTTCTTTCGGACAGCTTATCTTCGTTCATCTTCCCGTACGATTCGCAATCGAATCTCAGAGAGGAATTCGTTGAAAAGCGAGCGCGATTCAAAACTGATGCTTGCCAAGCTCAGTCGAATGGCTCTCTCGATATCCGGTCGCAGTCGTTTGTCGCACTTCGTTCCAGGGTGACACGTCTTCGTCATTCCGATGGATGCAGTAAAACGTGAGTTAACGACCGATCCGTCTATCCCTCGCTAGCTGCGCGGCCTTATAATGTTCGGTCGCGGTGCGAATAAACTCACGAGTGGCATTCAGCCGAGTCACCCCTGCTGGGCGAAGCTGCCATACGAACTTCACGCTGTCATCGTTTATGGCCCGGCTCTATAGACTGTTTCAGTGTTAATTCTGTCGTCGGAGTTCATCTCTTCGTCCTCTTCCTTTGCCTTCCTCTAGTCTTTTCTTTCTGTTTCCTTTTCATGGTGCGAAAGATGATCTGTGCGAATAAATATCCCACGACAACGTTGATAAATTATTTAGTATTATATTTTAGCTAAATTTAGATTCATCTATAGATATAAAATTATTTCTTTCTGAAATTAAAATTAAAAAACTTTAAAGGCTCAGCGAATTGAAAAATTCAATAATAAATTTGTATACGGACTAAATGAGCCAAGCACGTTATCGGCAAAAGAATATATTGTTACAAATCATAAAAATCTTCCAAACGTTTCGATTCTCAACGGAACCATCTTCAGTGGATACATCACTTACATTACATATGTTCTTATCTTCTTTCGTCTATTACGCATCGTTAGATTAACATACAAACTTGTCGCAATTACTACGTGCTAGAACGTATTCGAAGTGATGATTCCTATCAAATCAAGTGAACATTCTTGTGTAATTATAGTGATATTTTTTTTTGATTCGTCGAAATGTGGATGCATCTTAGAGCTGATAAAACAAAGTTAGAACAAAGCCTTTGAATCGAAATGTAAATATGTGGTAATTATGAGTTCTGAATATGTTATCGAAAAGGTGATAATTAAAAACAAACATGTCTCGAAGAAATAGAAAAGCTTCACTGCATAAAATTAAAAAATATCAATTTAAGTGTGATTTATAAATTTCAAATAAATAAAGTAAACGATGTTTGTTTGTTGCAAATAATACATAGATTATTTGAATAACCTATTATTTGAATAAAATAATAATCAAGCTCAGTAAATTTATTTGATATAAGATTACATAGTTATTACAAATATGCTTGAAAATGCATAATTCAACCTTACGTCCACATTCATATTTTCATTGCCTCCATATAACTTAAGGTTTTTACCATTCTGGGCTTTTAAAAAACGTGGAAAAATTCAAGGTTACTCTTCAACATTTCTGTTACATTATTAAACAGTTCTTACGAATCACGAAAGCCCTTCTTTATTTCGGAGAAATTTGAGAGTGTTTCGCTGTCGCTTCGTGTCGAAAAAGATCTAGATTATACGAAGAGCCGATTATTGAAAGCAGACCATTTCAGACACAGAATCAAAACGATATCGAGAGAAAGATCATGAATATTTTCACAATCCGGTTACACCTACATTAGTTACATATTCTGTAATCGCGTGTATACGCAAGTACGATGTCGCGCAAGCAGTGTCCGTCGTGGATCAATACAATTACACCGTACGGGAGTTGGCTGCCGTACATACAGACGAGAGAGACCGGAGGCTCGACTACCGGCTGCTATTTCTCCACGTCCACCAGGCTTCCTCCGCCTCCGGCGGCGGCGTGGTGCGTTTCAGTTTCCGCTTCGCGATGCGGAAGACGATTCGCCTCGATCAGCCTCCGAATGGGAAACGACGTCTGTGGCGACGAACCGCTGTGATGTACCTACACGTAACACATGTGCGATTGAATTGCATTGCGGTTTGTAGGTATGCAACTCAACTATATCTTGCGTTTGTACTCTCCATGCACCGACCCTTTCAGCGTTTTTTTTTTCGAGTCTCTGTACGGCGACGAAATAAGAAAAATGCCATTTGAGTCAAACTATATTTCGAGCATTACACTTTGTTTCTCGTGCATATGTATGTAGGCGCATGTACATGATAGGGCGACTTGGTTGCGCGACACGAAAGCGACGCTGTAGTTACGGCGTCGAGACTCAAGCGGCTCATCATGGTACTTTTCTCTGCGATGTTTTAGATACAAGAACATGGGCTTTAAGACTAGGAGCGAGCTATGAAACTTTTAAGTCGCCCGATGAAATTACTGCGGATGTAACCAGGAAGTTTCACGCGAGCGTCTCATGACAAATATATATTATATCATGTAATTTAAGAATGCATTCTCGCCAGCTCGACAAACGTACGCAAAAATGTGCGAGATACATTCAATATCGGGTCGCAATTGACACTTCTCTTACGTGTGACTTCATAGAATTTTACATATAGATATGCCTTCTACTTCCAAATTCGCAGATATATATTGCGTTGCGCGTTTTGAGGTCCGAACACGTAAATTAAATGTAAAATCAATTATACAAGCTGCTGAAATAATCAATGAAAGAGTTTGCGAAATGCAAAGGCGTCTGATATCGAAACACGCAGAGGGCTGCAAGAAGATTCTCGCTTTTTGTTTGTTTATTTTTCTTGTTTAATCAAGTAGATTCCTCGTCCCATGCCGGAATGCAAAAATTTATGGCGCTCGCGCGTCCTGCGGTGGTTGGAAAAAAGAAGGTTAGCGAGCGAGCGAGAGAGAGAGAGAGAGAGAGAGAGAGAGAGAGAGAGAGGGGAGAAGGAGAGAATGAAAAAATGATTATAACTCAAACAAATTCCAGCTGGAACGACCGAAATTCGATAACGGATGCTGCTACTGGCTCCGATCTCTCATCGAGCGACGATCTCTCCTGCGAAAACAAGCGTATCTGGGCCAATGATTCGCGTTCTGCGTTCCACTTTCCGTCACCAGCCACCCAACATACCGTATTAACGATTTATCTTCGCACTACTCGCACGATGATAACAATTCATATGGCGATGACGCGAGCCATATATTCGTTAACGCGCCAACCATCGTGTCGGAGTGTATTTCACGCTAAAGGATGTCGACGACTTTCGTCCATGCGATGTGACGCCAACGGATTAACACGTCTCTGTGTTTCGCATTTATTTAATATTTATTACGATTATTAATATTTCCTTTGTCATTGATTTGCCTTTGCCATTTACTACTATTATTTCCATTATGCGCATCATGATCCAAAATATATTTGCCTGCAGCTTAATTATTGTTACAAATAATGTATGTGTTTCCCACAATATTATATTATATAACTATAATATATGGTATTTTAATAATATTATCTGGTTATTAATTAGGATTGAGAATTTTAAAAATATTATAAAAATTTGTCGAGATTACAATATTTCTTTTTAATTACAACAAATGATTAAAATTAATTTATAGTATTGTGTAAAAATTGCAAATTTCAGATTTGTAATTATGCATATAATTACGTACCAATGTCTCATTTAATATTGATTTTTATTGTTGATTTTATTTTAGAAAAAAAAACGTAATTATTTTTTTTTATAAATACTTAGCAATATCTCATTTCGCACTTTTTATTAGTTTGATTCGCAATTCGTGCGAATCGAGACTATATTTGTAGCAGATTTAATTTGCGTTATTTGAAAAGAAATTTAATGGAAGTCAAAACGATTGGCGATTGTAAATATTTTTATGATTTTAGAAGGGGATAAATATGAATCACATACGTTTCTTTAGGATGGATTGTCCGAAAGTAAATCTTTATTTTAGTTGTCTGTATAACTTTTTATGTCGAAAGCGCACGCCGATCTCCAGTTTCACCAAAACTTTTCGGGCTCTTTCCTCTTTTCTCTACACGTCCTTTGTTATCGTGGAGAGGTTTGCGCACATCACGACATGACGATGTCATGACACGTTTTCTGGTCTGAGACCAGAATTCTAAATTCTGAGAATTGTATTCAGCAACCTCGAAAACCCTTCAAGATCTTTTATAAATTACTTTGTTAAAAATCCTCCAATTCTCAAAGGATTAATGATCCATTATAACTTTGCGTTATTAATTGATTTCAATGATTTAAGAGAAAGTCGATTGGTATGAGGAACACTCCAGATTTTTTGACATTTTATTGTTTTTGTTTTACAATAAAAATTAAGTATAATGTATATTTTATGAAATATTATTCTTATGCCAAAGTGCTTTTTCATATCATATTTTTCTAAAAATGAAAATGGCCAAGATTTTTATATTTTTAAATATATTTTTAAATAGTATATACAATTTTCTCGTTTTTATAAATTGGAGGATGATATCAAACAGAAATATTTTTCTAAAAAACATGTTTTTGTAGGTTCCACTAATATCTATGGTTTTATTGCTAATCTTCTGCGCTGTTTTATTAATAGCGGTTACTTTATCTTTTAATGTACTATAAAAGTACGAAATAGAATATCATTTACTTGCTTCTCTTATTGCCATTTCCATATTTATTATTTGTTTAATACAGCTAATATCATGTTCTTTTCTTTTCATTTGCCTCGTATCTTTTTCATATTTGCGTAGAACAAAATATAGCCACAATTTCGTTAACTTAGGCTTCCATATCGCCTGTCATTTCATTGTTGATATCATCCGTAATACATAAAGAAAAAAAAAATGTATAAAATGAGCAGCTTTAAAAGAAAGCTTTTAACCTACAAAAGAATAATAAATATTGTTTATATTAGTGAATTAACAACTCGAAATTCGATTTAAACTTACTAATGTGACTGGTTGGTGAAGTTAACTTTGGCATAGCAAAACAACAACTATAACAAAATGCACGATAATTTACAAACAACACTGATTTTATTCTCAATATAGAGAAAATTATCAGTGCAGGATTAGTGGCTTGATAAACGTTATTACACGCATCTACAATTTTAAACAAATTTTTTTTATGCCAGCCAATACTACCTGACTTCTTATAATCATATTGAAGCGACAGCTTTATTATAATGATTTAGTTTGTGCGATTTCATAGAAATCGAAATAATTCAGAATATTAATTTGAAATTGCTGTTTCGCGATATTAACGGATGACGATTTATACCTTCTCAACAATACTCGAATATGTCTATGTCATTCTTCCAGTTTGTGCTGGTTTGAATATAAATCATCTACCGTTTTCAGAGCGCGAAATAATATGAGTAATTATTAGATCATGAGATTTACATAAGTTATGATGTACGTTCATTAATAATTGATTCGATTTATAAGGAAGAAAATATTTAATTGCGATTATTTTATAACGCGTAAAAATTTTGGAGCGGCACACGGTATCGACGTTCATTCATTGTTTACATTACTGTGTGCATATTATTAACATAATATCACCGCCATATTATTTGCTCGGCGTAACTCGTCGATAGGCAGCGACGCGAACTGGATATTTCTCGAATCGTCGCATTAATATCCTTCGAAACACGATTCATTACGAATAAATTAGTGTTTATTATCCCGAGATTCACATAAGTTATAGTATGCCGTTTGTTAATAATCAATTCAATTTGCGAGGAAGAGAATATTTAATTCGCGATTATTCTGTAACGCGTAAAAATTTTGGAGCGGCGTTCGATATTCATTCATTGTTTTCATTACTGTTTATTACTGTAGCATATTATTTACATAATATTGTCGCCATATCATTTGTTCAGTGTGACTCGAGTCTGTAGGCAGCGAAGCGAAATGGGTATTTCTCGTATCCTTCCCATTAATATCCTTCAAAACACGATTCATTACGAATAATTAGTGATTATTATCTCGTACATTTAACTCGATAAACGACTTGTAAGCACGCATCGCGACGTAAGGTATTGCGGTTTGTATTTCCGCGAGTGAGTGTACATAAGTGTCATGAAGAATAAGATGAGAAGGAAGCCGGAAGAGACATGGGACGATGGCAGAGGAACCAGGGGACAAATTAATTATTATTTATTTGCTATTTATTACTTGAATTGATTATAATTTGTTTTATGTATGCCTGTTACTTTTTGAAACATAGATTATTTTGAGCGCCCTTATAATTGAATATATATTTTTATTTTACAGTTCAATATAATTTAAAACTCTGCTGCTGCTCTTATTGGTAAATAATAAATTAATGCTTTGTTTAGTTGCGAGGTAATGATCTATGAAAATTTTTGATAATGTACATACAGATGTGCATATACATATCAAATAGTATAATATTTTATAAACTCATTCCGTTAAGATGGATTTGCTAAGATATTGTAAATAACAATAATATTTAATCCTGATGCACGCAATTATTTGCTAATTTATTGTATATACGAGGATAAACCTTAAACTAGAACTAACTACATCATAATCTATTCGTACATTTTGGTTTATACGACATCATAATTTATTTGTATATTTTGCTTTATACGAAAAAATCATACATTTATGAGCATAAACAAAAAATTACTGAAAAAAAATATTTATAAAGTAAAATTTAGTAAAAATAATAAACGATAATTATTTTTATAAAAAAGAAAGTACTTCCAAATTTAGTAAAGAAATTATGAATTTTCAAATTTTTTGCAACGTATTCTATACACATATTATTTTAGCAATCGAAAAGAAGTGATATATCTACGGGAATATGATATATTAATAATGCTATTTGCACAATTTTAATAACAAACAAATTATATTTGATTAAATTTTCACGAATTTATTGGTGAGATAAATAACGAGATACATGATATAAAAAAAGAGACAAAATAAAATTATGACAAATAAAATTCATGAAATAAATTATGACATTTTTGAAATGTAAATTTTATTTATATATTTTGTCATACTTTACACATATCTCTTGTATGCAAAAATATAAGATATTATATATTATACATATATATTTAAATATATTATATGTATTTATGTAAAATAAAGATAAATTATTAATTGTACAATAAAATACGATAGGAAAAATTGTTAATATTTAACTGTTAAATTTATATTTGTCTTTTTTTTCTTTTGAAAATATTTTTTAAATACAATTTGAGATTTGCATTTGGCTTCTGTGATATCATGATTAAAATATTATATAAACTATAAACTATAAACTATAAACTGAAATAATAGCACTTGGCAATTTTTTAAATATACAAATTAGAATAAATTACGAACCAGAACAAAAAGACAAAAACAATATTTTGCAGTTGCATAGCGTAATTTGAAATAATTAATTTATTAAAAATTATACTAATGACTATTAACTATATATTTATACGTGCTAATTGTTATTTGAAATCTTTTCTACCTTATTGGTTTGATTTGATCGATATTGATCGATATTAATTTGATTTTATTTAATAGAAACAATTGTGTAACAAATTTATGTCGTAATTTACGTCATATGTTTTTAAAAATATGTAAAAATTAAAAAAAGAGGAATGTTACTCCACGTTTGTTGCAAAAAATTAAACAATTTGCATATATTACGTATTATTGCGTATATTATTATAGTTAAAAGTTTTTATTAATAACGGCTGAATAAAAAAAAGAGTAGTTGCGTATTTTTCACGCTGATCAACTTCGATCATTTATATAGTTCGAGGATTACTACGAATTTGACTTTTCATATTTTTAGGATTCTCGACTTTAATTAACCCCATCAAGAATGTTATAAAGAATTGTAAGAATGTGATTGTGGTGATACCCGATCTTTTTATATACAAATTTTATTTTCTATTTTATATACTATATAAATATATATACTTCTTTTATTTTAGACATTTTTATCAAATTATCGAAACTTGTTCCTTAAAATACTCGATATTGAATTCTATATTTAATTGTATTTAGTTTTAATTTCTTTGACATTTGAAGGTTTATGCGTTTATTTCGTGCGAGATCCTCTGTACTTTTGATAAAATGCTTTTACATTCCGATTGCATTACCTATGCCGGTTGACGTTGCACATTTCGATCGTTTATATCCGGCGATCGTTATCGACACGCGCAATGTTGTCCGAATATCGCGCTCTAACGCTAATCTCGTGACCGAGATCAATCGTGACGGATACATCACCGGTGCCCGAGTTGTTTTGTATGAGCGGCGAATGCGAAAACGCAACGGTCATGTCGCATTGAATTATAATGGCAAATTCAATTTTCGATTATTATACTGGGGTTGCAGGTTTTTTCCTCTCGTTTCATACGACCGCGCGTCTGTTTTTATTTCGCAAATAAATGCAACGAACACGATACACGAGAATGCCATTGAAAAAACAACTCGCAGTTTACAATGCGCTAGGTTTTTATTTGATGGTGAGTTGTTT
>NW_017259213.1:1409325-1410400 GCF_001594045.1 Atta colombica | reverse complement strand
ATTATGACTATTATAAAAATCAATTTGTTTGTATAAAAATTAATTTACAAAGATAAATTTTAATAAAACGTGTGTCCTCTAATAATCGCACGGAAACATGTCTTGTATGCTGATTACCATTCGTAACAATTGTAATTATCAATGCACCGCCGTGTATGCCACAAAAAAAGTACTTTTTCGTGAACTTGTGTTCTGAAATGATAGAAAAAACATACACAGAGTGGATATGCGCGCTCGCAAAATTAATATTCATGTCAGTGTACCGCGTCGCTAATTGCACTGCTTTTTGACATCAATTCTTATTTTTCTGTCTAAAGATAAAATTTATCAGACGAATTTATGTCTTTCTTTCTAACTTTTCCCGCATTTTTAAAAATTAAAGACTGATAATTGGAATGATATTTCTGGAAATCCATGGGGAGACACCTTTGCCATGCATTCTAACTGATGAATCCCACTGCGATGTTATCGCCAAAATAGTTGGCCTAGATTCAACTTGGACTACGTTCATTCGACTCGATGGATTATTAATTTTTCTCTGGTCGGGCTAAAAGGATTTGGCTTTTCATCCCACTTTCTCTATTCTCTTGCCTCTCTTTCTCTCTTTTCCTTGCTCACTTCGATCTTCTCATTCTTTCCTTTCTCCGAGTGCTTTTACTCTTCCTGTTCACTATTCGGCTGGCATTGTCTATTTGATTTTTTGAAATACTTGATAAAAGACCATAGCGCATGCGTATAGAGAGAGAAAGAGAAAAGCCACCATTTATATTACTTCGGGAATTTCAATTTAGGGATAATGTTGTTACATAAAAGCGACAGAAAGCTGCCAGATTTTTTGCTCGTACCGCAATATTCGCGACTGAAAATCCTGTCGAAAAAATTGTTAGATGTTTTATTGCACAAACCGGGAGTACTATTTCTAGATACGTTCACTCAGTACACATTTTACAAAGAAAAATTATTAAATTACAGTTTAAATGGTTAATAAAAAGCAATATTTATTTCTGATTACGTGTTAAGAGGCACACTGAGAAAAAAGTATATCGTATTTTTGACTCTAATTGCATGGGAAAAA
>NW_017259213.1:1369851-1409225 GCF_001594045.1 Atta colombica | reverse complement strand
TATATATATATATATATATATATATTAAAGTTACAACATTTTACAGTATAATTTACTATATGTAAATATGATTAATATGTAAGATAATATGTAAGATAACCATACAATTAGTTGAATGAATACATATTATGATCGTTAGGATCATAATTCAGTGTTCAGGTTACTATAATTTATATAGTTAAAATAATTATAAATTTATGATCATCCCAAAACTATAAATTATAGTTGAATTATGGTTATTCCAATCATTTTTTTCTTTCAGTGCACGTATAAACTAGTTTATATATGTGTTTTCTATTAAGACGTATAGATGCTCGAATAGATGTTGCATTAATTAGAAACGAAGATAAAAATGAAAAGGAATACCCTTTATATTTTTCGCGCGAAAATGAAATGTTATCATCAATATATATAGCAGTGGGGATAATAAATTTTCTGACATAAAACAGATTTACGTGCGGCTAAATAGCATCGTAAACATCAATAAACTTTCTATTACAACAAAGAATGCTTCGATATTTTTTGATATTCTTTACTTCTACATCATACTTCTCTCGGAATTATAAAAAATATCCAATACAATATTGTCATGAATTTTTGGATACAATATGTGATAATCCGAACATCGTTTAAAATCTATCTCTTTATTTATTTATTCTGTTGTAATTTCAAAATTATTTTTTTCTTTTGCCATTTTTTTACGACAGATTATTTCTCATCGATTATTTTTCTATTTTTAATTAATATCTCATTAATATTATATCTTCCTTTCTAATTGAGAAAATTTGAATTCTGTTAATACATTCACTTGAAAAAAAAAATAGGTTACTGTAACGTTATAGTAGCTCGTGTTTGTACTATGTGAGTGACTATAAAATTTCATAGAATTAAAATGACATTAATTTACACTTTTGAATAATGTTGCTCTTAGAAATGAGATATTTGAACATTTGACATTATTTTTAATTAATGAATATTTCTTTTTTTTATATGTCTCATTTCAATAAATATAAAATGATATTGTTACAAAGGTTACTGCAGACCACAGTTCTTTTCCTTCATCGACATGCTTGTTATCACGAAATGCGACTTGTCCTATAATACGTGACGTATTTCCTACTCCGCTATTTCGAGTTAACTTCAGCGACAGACCCATTGCACTTCCTATTCTACTTTGGATTAACTTTGGCGTCCAAACCCATCATTTTCTATCCTCGCTACTTCAAGTTCATTTCGGACGTCCCTAGCACTCCTCAGAGTTATCCAAATTGTCCTTTCTTTTATCTGACTAATAATAATGTTTTCTTGTTATTAAATAAAAAAAAACTTATTCCTCATTTTTTCTAATTTTTTTATTAATAATTTTCTTGTAAATTTGTCGATTCTTAAGAATCAGAAAAGAAAATCGAATTTCGCTCTGGTAATATTTGAATAACCCATTTGTACGAATATATAACCGTAAGGCCGATTAAATATTGATATAGGCTTGAAATAACATCGAGAATAGAAGCAATCTTGAGTATGCGACTTTAGTGCCTAGATTTGAGAACGAAGGATTCCGAATTCGAATTCCGATTGCTCCGTTAATTTTTTCGTTGCTTTGACAATTGGAAATCTCAGTCGGCCGCCATACATGTGGAGAATCATTGGAACACTCTCTAGATTCCTAGCATAAGATCGCACCAAGATCTATCCTCTGAATTCTCATGCGGATTCAATTCCTTGACCTGAATTTAAAGGATTGACGAGTGCACTATTCTAGACAGTGTCATACTCCATATGTCACGTTGACCCATATATGGAACTTTACACAAGTACGCTCGATTTGCAATAATGCGTTAAAGCATATTCTAAACCATCTTTTCATACCCCGCTTATCCTTATCCTTTTGTTTTTAAATAAAGTAAAATATCCTTTGGCCTGGATGTAATAATAAACATAGACTATCTAATGAAAAAATGAAAAGAAAAAATAACATTCAGCTTGTTTCATTGCGTGTCCCGATAGAAACGAAAATATTTAGATTAAGGTTGACTCTCACAGCTTTATGAAAGTGCATGTATTTTGCCATACAATGTAAAATCGCGTGGCAATTCAGTAAGCGGCAAATGAAGCGGCGGATTAAGCGTTGTTATTAAATTGCAGTGTGTAAGACAATCGTGATGTTTAACCCAATTGTGCCCGCGTGTATAGCGCGGCCCGAACAATTAATAGCGACTAATTAAGAAGGGGCAGCACCCTCTCGGCAACTCTAACCAGTAGTTATGGGGTTAATCACGGCTTTGTTATAAATAGTTGAGTGGTGGCTTCTAATAGCGATTATTCCCTTTTCTTCAGTGCACAAATGGGATCTATCAATCCATATTTATCAATCTTTGTGTCGTTTATAAATTATGCGTTTAGATGTGTAGCCGATTTATAATTATCTACTAGCAATTCTTAATTATATTATTAGTATCGAATTGAAGGTATTCTTATGTTTATTAAATAAAGGATAAACATTTTAAATGTGTCACATATTTTAGTGTAATCTTTCTGTTATAATTACTCTATAACAAATACTCCACAATAAATTGTCACGACTTGACGATATTTAAAATGATGATAGATATTTAAAATGATGGATTGTTTAATTAACACTCGGGCTGTATGCAAAATTTGCCACAAATAGGTCTCAAGTTATTTGCAAGCATGGCAAATTTTACGGTTTACGTGTATATACGTTGATCCTGACGTTGATCCGCTGTCTCTTTTATCCCGTTTTCTTCCTTGTTTAGGAGAAACTTAACTGTCAACTCGCGGAAAATCGCCCTCTTGAGACTTTATATACCGACCCCGTTTCTCAGCCAACCCCCTTTTCGCGCGTTTGATCGCCCCCTTCGCTCGTTCTCCTAGAGACAGAGGGCAATCACAGAAACCGCTACAAAGGGCTAATTTGCTTGGGCGCTAACGATATTATCGTGGAAACGAGATGCGCGATGGTGAGGTGTACCGCCGCCGTGTAGACGCGAGTACCGTAATTTTGTCTGTAGTGCGAATCGACGCAAATCTCTTTCCTCTGGCTTATCTCGTAATCGTTCGGGGTATTGTTATCGGTCGTCTCGACCAATGAAATTTCCTTAAGCAATTTGTTCGTAAATATGATTTGCTTTTCCTATTAAAAACTCTGTATTTAAATACTCATTTAAATATTGTTATTCAAAGAGAGAGATATACGTAAAAATCTGGTTAATTAAATTTTTCAAATAGTTATAAAGCACATTTAAGCAAAGTTATTATGTGCCTTAATTACCTACTTTTTTTTTGCTTATTCTAAGATTGCCGCTAATTAATACATTTGCTAATAAAAGATTCGCTAATTAATACATTTAATTTATTTATGGGAATTTATTGGGTTGTCCGGAAAGTTCGTGCCGATTTTGAAGGAAAATTGAAACGCAGAAGATTTAAATTTTAGTATACATTTATTAAATTTAAATCTTTTGCGGCACGAACTTTCCGGACAATCCAATAATATTTACATTCCTTTTTTAATGTATTCTAATTGTTTAATCATCATAATTTGCTACACACATTGTAATATGATATACTTAGTGTTCATTTATATCAGTTATTTCTGATTTTTTAAAATATGCAATTAATATTTTTTACTAGTATTATATAATCAGATTGTGTTATATTACTTACATTATTGTTCTGAGGAGAGTCTCACAAGTGATCTTTGAACACAAAGTAATAATTCTATTCTATTTTTTTAGATTCTACTTCAGAGAAATAAACTGTTCTTTGAATGATCAAAAAGGAATATCATATGCTTCGTAATTACAAACTCTTGAGATGGGTCTTTGTGCGAAAACTTAAAAATTTTTACGATGAATATTTCCATGTGCTTGACTGTACTTACAGAAGAAACGAAAAGCGGAGCGCATCGCCAGCGGGTTTCTCTTAACAGCTGATCTTTGCGTACGATAACACGTGGAAAAAGTACATTTTACAAAGCAACGCGATATTCTGGGCTCTTTGTGTCGTGCACGTCGCAGTACCTGATAGTCGTAAAGTGCTTCACCCAAATACGATAGCGCTCCCACCGCAACTGCAGTCACGGTCATGATAACAAATATTACATACCACTGGATAAGACTGATCGATATATAACGTTCGATAGTGATGCTTTACGTGATGTCACATATTTTCTCGACACGTTCAATGGGCAAGATGACGCAAATGCAGAAGACACGCATGTAAATACGATATTTTGAATACATTCTAGATAATCACATAGACGAATTCTGAATAACTTCAGATGAAATTTTTCGGTAACAACGTGAGAGCGAATGGAATTGGATGAATTTTAAGTTAGAAATTCACTTATTAATGATTTTTTTTCTTTCAATTCAATTATACAGAACTTTTCAATACTGTTATTTCTGAAAGTTGAACATTCATTACAAAAAATAACAAATGTAAAATATATCTCAGTATGTTTTACTCTTTCTTTTTTTTTTTAACTACAGATCGATTTCAGAGAGGTTAAAAGTAATGATTTGACATTTTTAATTTAAAGAGGACTTTAATAATATAAATATTTTTAATATCGGAAAACGGAAAAGTTTTAATTAAAATATAATTAACTGAACAATTTTCAAACAAATACTGACATGTTTCGATAAAAAAATAATTTAATAGTACAATTTTCCAATTGATACATAAATAGGAATTGATTAAATAACAATATCATAGGAGAATGTTTTGTATTGCGTTTCTCCATAATTAAACGGACTGAAAATAGTGTGATGCAAATTTGAATTGGTATGCAATCTGCCTGAAATTGCAGTCAAGGCACGCTTCTACCGATGTCTCGAAGGAAACGGAGTGAATAGCATTGAGCAGTTCTCAATGGTCTGCCCCCGCCTCAATACAATACGACGGTAATTATGCGCCGAGGAGTAGTTTCGTGCTATAATCGCCACCAAAATCAGGGCATTCTCTGTTCTGGCTGACAATGCATCGTTCGTCTTCGAAAACATATTTGAGGACCAAGAAAGTTTCCATTATCAGCTCTTCCTCGTTCGAGAAATCTCTCTCTCTCTCTCTCTCTCTCTCTCTCTCTCTCTCTCACGCGTTAATCTAATCGTCCGATCGTCCTCGCGTAATTACGCGTTTAAACCGACCGTAAGGATGTACGTTCTTTCGTTCTGGCGAGATAATTTTCCGCGAAAATAGTCAATTGCCGCGCCCTGGTCACGCACGTAACCGTGGAATTTGTTTTCGCAGAGCGGCAAAAGCCCGAGCGGAAAAATTGCCCTTCTGAAATTAGCATATTTATCGTGCTATTATCCGAGAACCGCGCTATCACCGCGGAAAACAGAGGCGGCGCGGACAATGGCACGCTTTTATCGGTCCAGTTTTCATTGTCAATTTTTGACCCAGTGCATCCAGATTCTCGGCGCGCGCGGCTTTCATCGTCTGATTATTAATTCGACTTAATTTGACGAATTCGACAACTTAGGTCGTTATTACCCGCCCAAATGGGTCAGGGCGATTTTCTTGGGGATCTCGATTAAGATTGCATGTTCCGCGCATTACGCGCCTTCGAGAGTGCATTAGCCAAACTGCTGATAAACGGCGGAGCGCCTCGTGCCTTTCGCGAGATTTATTACACGAGATATTAGAATTTTATTGAACGATCGGAGAATGTTGAGATGCGTTCAACGATCGTTAGTTTCTTATTGCAAACGTGCGAAATTTGTCGAAACTGCTGCGCACAGTCGTTATTAATGTGATTGTTGAACTGGAAGTTAGTTCATTCTGTCTTTTCGATGTATGCGAGCGAAACGTGGCGAAAGCCATTAAAAACATTCATTCGGCAATTATGCATTTTGAGAACGTCTTTTCGGAGCATGATAGGGATGCGCTACTTCGAAAGTAATAATAGAGAGAAGTAATAAGTAATCATCTTTAAATGCACGTATAGAATCGCTTATCACGCTGTTCATTCGTAGACGATTATCTTGCACGCCGTTCCGTGAAAATTCAAAATCCCGATTCTAATCTCGCAATATCCTGTTCATATATCTGTGCCATTAATCTAATCGCATCATTTCACCGAGAAACAAAGTAGGTCGAGGCAATTGTCTAAGTGACGGAACTTACGATTTCTTCTAGCATTCGCGGTTCCTGATTCAAATTAAAATATATCGCTTAGGCTGCGTTTTAATTCGACAAAAATATTCCAGAATTGATTTATCGACCCAAATTGAAGAAAAGGATTTAATTAATTTTCTTATCTATCTTCTAATTAATTTACGACGAGAAAATATTTTCCAATCGGAAAAATGTAAATGTCTACTCGTTAAATCGCATTTAACGTACGTCTACTCTTCCTCGGCGACTTCTCACATAAATCACGGTAATCAATCTTCATCTTTCAGCCGATTACTGATTCACCGATTCTGCCGCATTTCGTCGCGATATCCGACGAATTGGGTCGCCGTCCGGTTTTCCCGCAGTTTTCATTTGCATCTGATGTCAAAGGTCATGCACCTACGAAATTTGTTTTTGGGGACGCGATAAAAATACAGGCCGCGGGAAGATACACACAGTGGAAAATTGCGTTCGGTTAAAGGGTTGAAGTACTACTAACTCGTTCGATATTGTCGTATCCTGCTCGCACCCCCATAACGATTGTCCCTCTTCCTACGTTCATCATGGGCGCTCAAAGCCAGCAGATTGGACATTTCTGTCGACTCGTTGTTCCACACTACCGGGGCAATGAAACGAGAAACAATTCGATGGGCTCCCGTACTCTCTTCTCTCTCCTCCCCTTTGCCTTCGTTATATCGGTCCATGACTTCGTGTAAAAAAATTATCGTTCATATTGAACTTTTCTATTTCTCCCTCTTTTCTCTCGCGTGCAAATCTGATTTCTTTTTGCCGAGTGGTCCATCGCGAACATTTTATGATCTATTATTGAATATTTGTAACCGGCGAGGCAACATCGAGATTTTGTAGGCGAGCCTGCGTTGTGTATGGATGTGCACACATACGTGTAGGTATTGTATGCAGTGATACAGTATTCGTTCGATATTCCATATCCCAATTGGGAAAAATTAATCGCGTATATATGTTCATATTTTTTTAATAGTTGTTTGAGTTTTTTTTTATCAATTGTTTGAGATTTTTTTTGTTATAAAGTATCTCGAGTTGAAAGAAGAAAGAAATAGGGTTTATATTTTATTAAGAAATTTTTATAGTTTAGTGAAGTTTTCATTCAAATTTGTGTATCTTATTGTTTTATACATAATTGCAAATATAAACATCCTTTTGTACAATTTAATGATGAATACCTAATATAGGAATACGAACATAGATATATTTAAAAAAGATTCGATAAGAATTCTATCAATGATCTTTAATTTGACTTTTTTTATTCATTAATTCCCAGAATTTTAGATTATAAATATATTACAAATATTTATTTATAAAAGAGATAAATGAGTCACTTGAGAGTTAATAATTATAAATGAAAAAAAATTAATCTTGCAAATATATAACTAATAAATTTTTATAATAATAAATGCCATAGCAAATGTCAGATTTCTCGCGACGTTAGATAATCATTTATTCAGAACATTAAATAGTGTTATAAAATCTCTGCGAAAATATATGCGTTTATCACAATACTGCAATTGAAATCGATCGAGTGTCACGTAGAATATCCAATCTCACGTAGAACTCTCGAAAAACGACTCGATGGGGAGATGGGATCGTTTAACGCAAACGAGAAAACGTCTGGCACTTGAAGCGGAGTACGCCTCGTTCAGGTACAGAAGAGAGTGGGCGGGGTACAGGTAAGAACGATCGTATCTCCTTGACAGTTGCAGTTCATTGCCGTCACGTAAACAACCGTCGAGCCACCAGCACGAAGTCGGGATGGGCTTGCATGTCCGCACGAAATTATCGTAAGAATCGCATGACCGACCGAACAGCCGTGCTGTAAGCAAAGCTCACGATATACTCAACTTCAGATTTTTATAACAACGTTACGGCTGCGGTTTACCTGTATCTCATCTGCCAATTCTGTTACGATGCTTCGGCACCAGGTATCGAAGAAATCGAATCGATGCATATGGTTTGATGATTTGATGTTATGAACTTGCAGAATACAATTCATCATAATTTAATTTGCAACTATATATATAATTCAAATCTAATTTTAATATTAAAAAAAATTTATTTGGCTTTTGAAATTATAATTTTAAAAAAATATAATTACATACTTTTCTCTTAAAACATGGAAAACGTGATTTTACTAAAGAATTTAAAGCTAACTAGATATAGTTCTGAAAATTCGTTATGGCATCAAAATAATTATATAAGAATCTCAGGCATGATAAGCAAGGCAGTAAACAGTTTTGACATTCTAGCAACTAGATTGAGCGTCATACATAATTATTTTGAAAATTAACAAAATTATTTTTGGATCTATACCTGATTAATTTTTTTAATACTTATTAGCAAAACTAAAGATATGATCTTTTCTAATTAATTATAATTATATATAATTAATAAAAAACAATAGATATCGATTTTTAATTAATTATATTGCGATAAATATATTTTACTATTTGTCATATTTTATTAAAATAGGACGATTTGTAATTCTATATTTAGGAATAAAAATAATCTTTTTATCAATATTATCGCGCCGGGTTGCGCGAAAATAAAATCTCGTAGATATAAGAACGAAGAAAATGGTACATTACATGGACGAGGAAAAGTTGCAATTGCGTAACGCAGCACCGATTCGCTGATGATTCAGCTCGCCTTGCTCGTCTAACAGGTTAAACGTTCTCTAATTTCCGCAAGTTTGTCCCTCGGCGGAGGCGAGCGCGTTTTGCACTGGGAGGAAGTCCCTCCGCAGAACGTGAGCGCGGTTGAAGATTGAATTTTCAGAGGTGGTTATTTACATCTTGAAGAGTTACAGAACTTGAGTAATTCCACTTTGCATAATACAGCGGGGAGAACACAGGCGGTTAATATATCCGCGGTGCAAAGGATGGTCGGATGGAAAAAGGAGGAGGATAGCGAGCAGAAAAAGCAGCGCGGGTGGAAGCTCGAAAATCGCAGCGGCGTTGCGAAGCTAAGAACGGAGAACAGCCGGCCGACTGGCTCGCCATACCTCGTAAGAATGTAAAAGTTTTAATTGCGATGTTACATTCTCCCATTAGAAGTCAGAATGAATAAAACTCTGTTATCGCGCCGCGCAAACTGAACGGCGTTCGTTCGTCATTAAGTACGATATCGCGGGCGATAAAGAGAGGATTCTCGAATCGCTACATACACGTGCCGACTAATTGAACGATTATAATTGTATCAATCACCTCCCCGTGCGCGATACGGCATTAATGAAGTTATAATTAATAGCGGCTAAATTGCAAAATGATATTACGAGGCTATGCCGGACACAAGATTGTAATTAATTGTAATATCATCAATAATGCGCACGATTGTGTTGCAAACATAAGTTGTATTTACACGGGCGTAGGTGCATTAGCAGCAGAAACGAAGCGGGCGTTTATCGTTGAATTAAATTTTGCAGTCTCCACCTCCGTCGGCATTTGTTCCCCGCTGATTCGTAAAACGATTTCCCGATGCGAAATCGATAATCGACAGTCCGATCTGTGGATGATAAACATTGAAGCGGCGAGATAAATTTCACGTATACGCCTATTAAATATTTCTAATTGAGCTGTTGCACGAGAATGGACGCGTCTCCTCTTTCCGAGTGCTGCTTGCGTGTAAACGAGCTTAACAAAGCTGGATAGGAGTAACTAATGATAATACCACGCAGTTACGCCGTTCCGCCAGATTTATGCCAAAACGAAATAAAAAGCTACGGGGAATTATTTCGCGATGTTGTTTTTGCGTTTACATGCGCCGCGCCTTTTGTCGCGGCTCGCGTTAATTACAGTATCTCCTTCTGTTGTTGGAAAATTCGCCGGCATTTGAAACCATTTATAAAGCGATTTAAAATAGAGTAGACAAACGCAAAACTATGGCCAGTAAAAGATAACAAAATAACGTGCGCAGTGAACTGGATTTTCATAATTATCATTAATATAACTTTAGATTATTATTTTACACCAATTGTTTTTTTTTATATTTTTGTATTTCTGCAATCTTTTTACTATTGCCGTGTTTACATTCAACACAATTATCCATGCACCATAAGTACATTATGAAAACGTAATGGAATGTACAAAAGATAAAATTGCCATAAATTTCAAAATAAACTAAATGTACCCAACTCTCTGATTGTATTTGGATTGCATGGACAAAAAGTTATCAAATAGTAACAAAGCACAGTTATATAAAATGTTGTTAGCAAATATTTCAGGTAAATGTAAATTTTATTTGTATTCGTTAATCAACGAAATTCGGCCCGCAAAACAAATATAATAATAAAATTACGATTTTTGACTTGCAATTTGAAAAATATGTAATTTTTTTTAATTAAAATGCTGCTTTCTGTATCTTGAGATTTTTTTCAATATTTTATTAAAAAATATTATATTGTTTTTTTAGCTATAATATAATATTTCTGTTTTTTAAATTCTTCTGTTGTTATTTCATACTTTTACTTTTTTTTTTGTCTCTTTTTAATTCTCTCACTGAAATTTTTAATTTTATTCTGCTATAGCTATTTGTTTTCTCCAAGAATATACATACAATGGAAATTATTTAACATAAAAAGAAGAATAGAATAATTTCGAGTTGTCTTCTCTGCAAAACAGTTGACATTGTTTAATCTAAAATTTTTGTGATTTGGAATAAAGATTTCGTAAAATTTTGAGATTTTCTGTAACTTGCTTCTTAATACTTTCTACATAATGACTTTAAAGCTTAAATTTTCATCTGCAATGTTTCCATGATTTTTCGATTCCACGCCGGCACGAATCGACGAGGCTCGTTTAGGAATTCATTGACAATCCATACAGATCCTCCGCCATCACGGACGTGAGCATCACCGTACTCTGTATTCCGGAAACGTTTCCTCTGCACAGCGACGGAACGTCCCTCGGGAGAACACGCGGATGCTCCTTTATCGGACCCGATATTATCCCTAGCGGAACTTGGCTTCCCCCACATACGTCGTTGCATACGCACGCACACACACAAATGCCGAAGGGCTCATGCGAACGTAGATAAGGGAACGCGTTTCCTTTCGGGCATAAAGGAAGTCCAGTAATCTATCGTGTCAAGTATTAATAACGGAAGATATACACAGAGTTGCTGGAATTAAATGACAAATAGCATGTATGACATACAGACGTAAAAGTTATGCACTTCGGTAGCTAGTCGTTGTTATGCAAGGATCGTATTCTCCAGGATCCTTGCAAGATCCTTGTATGCCACTCGGTATCGCATTTATGATTTACGAGGGTGACATGCTTATTTTCTGTAACTCGCGAGATCCTTATAAAATGCAAAGATCTCTTCGACATTCTTTTATATTCCGCCGACGACTTCTATTTTTAATACAGTGGATGTCAATATTCGTATGATTGGCGGAAATGATATTTTGTACGAAGTTACGATACTATGGCAACATTTGCGAAAAGATCACGAGCTCGGTGGCAAGACTTGAACGCAGTTGTAGAAAGACGCTTTCAGGCGCGAGGATATATTGAAGCATACGTACCGGCGTATACGCGCATCAAGATACGGCAGCGATATTGACAAACATGAAGTAGTCAAACGCGTATATTCGGAGCATACAGGGAGCTTTGCAAGAGCGTACGTACATTTAACAAGTAGGTACTCATGTGCTTGTATGAATCGTCGGAGGTGTACACGTGGCACACAGATACACACACACACATATATATATATATATATATTTGCATGAATAGTACGTTTATTTATATAAATGTAGCGCGTGCATCTATATATGTGCACGAGAGATATATATGCACGTATACGCGCTGGAACATACGAATGACGGTGCGCTATTGCTTGCAGTATGCACTAAAGTGGAGACATCGCGCGCACGTACAGCTGCAGAACACGTATACGGGATGAGAGTGTGATAGTTTTACAAACTTCAGCCGCTAGTTCTCCACCCATTCGCGAAAACTTGCCCGAGACTTCGCGCGGCGCGCTTCTCCTATCCGATTTACGTGAGTCACGTGTAAACAGACGAGATTCGCTTCGAAACTTCATTTTAGGCCTGTTCACCTACTACGCGCATAAAAAATCTTTTACTATACTTGGTCGGCTTTCGATTAGTTTATTGATCTGTTACGAGAGGTGCTCTTTAAAAAAATATTTGCCGAATGTCCTAAAATATATAATGATCAATAAAAGCAAACCTTTCGCGCAATATTACATTTTTTTAAGTCCTTAGTGTATTAAAATCTTGATACGTAACATAAAAAGTTATATAAAGATACACATAAAAATTAATGAGAAAAGTAAAACTTTTTCTATTTATTTAAATCTTGACATTTTAATTTTAAAATTTTTCAATATTCAATATAGAATAATTTTGCTAAGACTCGGTTTAAATCTTCGGTTGAGGTCTTTCAATGTTGAACAGCTGAGAAAGATCTTAGAATATCAGGAACTATATGTCAAAAGACGTCACAGTCAGTCGTCTTTAATTGAAGAGAATGAATACTTTAATCTCCGAATGAGTGTTGCGGTGATGAAGGGGTAATATGAAGGTTTTTTTATTGAATTTCCAAAAAAAAAGGATTTCGAGAAGGATAACGGATATTGTTTCCATACGCACTCTTGTTCATCTCCTTTCAAAGCCTTAATTACTGCAGCTAGATATGGATTCAGAATAACCCTTAAAACTCTCGACCCTGTCGAGAGATGTCGAGTTTTGTACGAAAATAGGCCACATTCTTTTCGTAAGGGGCTCTCTCATCCTGCATTTGCCTTCAGTCAAATGAAGTGCAGCTCTGCTATATTACCGCATTTTTTTATATATAACACTATTTCAGTATTGTTAAATTCATAGAATATCAAGTTCAGAGAAGGATTTCACTGTTAAATTTATAGTGTCAAATTTAACCTAATTTAAGTCACCACTACTCTTATTCAATATATTATTATTTTATACTAAAACTATGGTTAAATTTGACACTATATAGTTTTAAATTTAATCACCATATATATTTAATAGTAGGAGCAGTGATGACTTAAATTTGACACTATAAATTTAACAGTGAAATCCTTCTCTCTTGAAAATTTTTACCAATATTACAATTTTTTTAATCTTATTTGAAATGTCATCTCTCTCTCTCTCTCTCTCTCTCTCTCTCTCTCTCTCTCTCTTGCTACATCGAAATTATATTTTTCTTCACCTGATGAGTCCTCTCATTTTATCTTGAATTTTATCTTGAAGTAATAATATTTTATGTTTAAATTTTCTGCTCACAATGTTCACATATGTTATATGAAATTAATTCAACGTTCGAGAAATTTATTCAATTTTTTAAGTTTAAGCTTGCCGATATAACTGCAAACGATCTGTATCGTGGTGAATACTTCACATCGCTGTATTCATCGACAATCTCGCGCTTATAAAAGTAGGGAAAAAAATTGTATCGAGGAGCAGAAATAATATTTTTCTTCCTATAAGTAGGTTCGCTCTTTTCCCTTTACCTGCTAGCGAAGCCAAAGTTGGATATCTTCAATATACTTGGAATGTGCCCAGGATGCTTCAACTCTCGCAACTCGGTCCTTTCGCGATAATATTCATCGCGCGACGCGAGCGTATTTCGCGTTACGTATCGAACGAGCAGAATTTCGTGTGCAAGTACAATAAAAAATTCAAGCGCGTTATTTATATCGTTCCATAAATAGCACCTATGTATACATCTCCCTATCTTCCGTTCGTATGAAATATTCGGTTTTTCCATCTTGTAATACACAGTGCGTGTCATCAATATGCCGAGATCGTATTTCTTCGCGATAGAATTCCTCTGAATCTGCGCTTTCATCGGTAAATTCTCAAGGCAAACAGGATCGATCGCACCGATCAAACAGATGTTTGTTTTATTTTACACCGCCGCTCACACTTTGAGATTCACGTAACGGCGATTCTTACTCTACTCCGCGAGCTCCGGTGCGACCAATGGTGGCTGATACGCGATATATGTCGAGGGTAATACGGTCTCTTTAAAGTGAATCACGGCGATGTAAACTTTATGGTACGCTTTTCTTAGCAAACATATATGTATCGATAGTGTTTCTCCTTCTTTTTATCTTTTCCTCTTTTTTTTTAATCTTATCATATGATTGTGCTCTTTTGTAGTCTCGATGTTTTAATACTTACTAAGTATTTATATCTTCTATTTGCGAATCGCGATCGATTAATTGGATAGTCATACGAGGAATTGGATTTTTTTAATTGGACGATTTTGTCTTTGATTTTTGCAAAATAAAAATTGAACTATATTTTTCCACTTCCTCTTTTACTGATATAGAAAATCACATTTGTCACAATGCTTGAATGTTCTACTTTTGATACCTACTCAGATAGGAGTTATCGTTTCTGACTTGAATGTAACGCGTCACGAAACAAACTATGTTTTAAATTAAAGCGAATACACGAGGCGCTGAGAATGAAAACTTATAAGTGATACTTGGAAGAAATTCTAATTATAAGCGTTGAGAAAGCGAGAGAGAAAAGGCACTCTTTTTGAAGGAGAGTTCTCACTCATTTTGTACAATTTTACCTGTCTTTTACGTGTTTTTAACGCTTTACATAATAAATATGCACTCTTACACAGATACATATTATATGTAAGCCGCAGTTGGTAATAAAAATGAACAAATTATTTACACTTCCGGCCAAAAAATTAAAACTAGTAGTTTGAAAAAAATTGTTATTTTTAGAATCATACTCAAATATTCATAACAATATAGTTTTTTTGACAATCATTTTTATCAGTTATTGAATATAAAAGAAATTTTTTTAAAAACATACATTATGGATATTTGAATAAGTAATTCTAAAATCGTCAATTTTCAAAAGCGTTTTGAAACTTTTGATCTGGAGTTATATTACTATTCGACGATCTATTTTGGATCGTTGAAAAAGGAATCTTTAGTCGCAGTGTTAACGTTCTAACAGTATCCCTTGTTCTCAGAGCATTAATTTGACGTTCCGATATTAGATCAAACTTTGCTTGTGATATCCACTCGTCTGACGAGCGACATACTGTCATATCGCGTTCGACAAGCAATAAAATTCCACCCGGCTTTGTAGCCTGTTGTTCGATCGAGCCCGTTCGTTCAGCGAGCATATACGCCAGCAGAGCGAAGAGTTATGATTTCCATACCGCGAGAAACGTTATTTTGCATGGGCGAGTGCGCGAGAGCTTTCCGCGAGAAATTCCAGCTTTCCAGCGTTCTATAGCCGGGCTCGCGATCGCTCGATCAGACGCGCGTTTCCCATTCGCTTACAGGTACCGCCTGTAATCTCGAAGAATTGGTAAGTAAGCCGGCGGTATTTACGCGGCGATCGCGTGACGCGATTTTTATAAACTTTCAATTTATCGCGGCTCCATCTCGCGCTCTGCCGCACTCCGTGAAAAATGTGGGTCAGCGCGATGAGTGAGTACGCGTGAAAAATAGTACCCTCTACTGTTTCACCCTCCTACTTTTGTCGCGAACGGAAACTTATCTCCCTTCTCGCTCTTAGAGTTTCGTCCACTCGTATTTATTTTCATCGTCTCGACGAGCTCGTTAACGACTCGAAAAAGTTCTCGCAATTTTCGTCATACTCATTTTAATGGCGCTTATATGCGTTTTTTTCTTTATCCCTGGACAGTTGGAAACGCATTTCTTTCTCTGTCGTTGTAAAATTTCGTTTGAGCATGTAATCCTCCCTGCTCGCGCATTCGTTTGTTTTTGCGTTTAATCACGAAGGAAAGTGCGATTGTAACAAAATTCTGCAAACGCGAAACGCAATAGATCACTTTGCGAATGAATTCTGGCAGATATTTAAACACGATATGGTACAATTGCACTTTACTTTGTCTGTATTTCATTGATACGTATAGTTTATTCTATGCGGGTAAAATACACCGCACTTGACACGAATAGTGGACAAGAGCAATTAAACGCGCGGTGATAAAATAGTTGCGTAATCGGCGGTTGGGGAGTAGGAAAATATTTAGTATTGAGCATGAATTTGGTGCGCTGCGGTGAATTTGGTTTGGTTAAACTCACGGTGTCCAGGTTTTTGAAGGATTTAAAGTGATCGATTTAGCGCGAGAAGCTCGTCTTGCAATCGAGAAGATTATTCGACTTCTTTTTCCCTTTGCGTCTTCTCGACTTTACATGTGATCGATACGTTTGAGGTAGTTTTCTGAAATTCTTTCGTCATCAAATGAAATACGACGTTTCGTACACGGCGCAGCTACGAAATTTGGCTAATTCGATTTCAATGATGAAGTCGAGCGTGCTACGCGTTGTTGCGCGAAAAAGAATTCACCAGCGTTATTTCCCGTGCGAACGCTTCGAACTTGCATGCGCTTTACAATTCGACGCGAGTCTGTAAGTATGAAAATCCTTTCTCGAGAAGTGGCATTGACATTTTTCCAGATTTCCGTCGAAAAATCAGCAAAACGTTTTCTTTAGAAAATTCCGCAGCCGTGACTGCACCTTGCACTATGCATTGGAAATCATAACTTGTATGTATTATATTTCTCTACGTTTGAAATAAGTTAAAATTGCTTTTGCGAAATTAAAAATAATTATGTGCAACTGCGATCTTTAGAAAACAATTATAGTCAGCATTTTATTTTACGTTCTATTTTAATTCTGATATCATACTGATATATAAATAAATTTTTTCCTTTTTATGTAAAATATCTTATGTATTTCAAAATTTAAAATCTAATTTTAAATATATGTAGTGCGGATTGAGAGGACAGTACAGAAATATATATAATATGCATTATTATAGAAATATAATAATAAATAATATGCATTATTAGAGACATTTCAATAAACAATTATCAAAATCTCAACTATTAATTTTATTCAATAATTATAATTATAATTTATATTTGACTAACGAGAATAAATTAATTAATTAGAGAAATAATATATCCTATTTTTGGTTGAAGTGGATCTTAATGTTTAAATATTTTCATATGAATTTATATATTTTATATAAATTCATATGAATAATAAATTATTTATCAGCGTTTAAGAAACTTAATAGCATAAAAGCATAAATAGTAGCATAAACTTATTATCTTTCTAAGATGTTTATAAGCATCAAAAATTATTAAATTGTTTGTCAATTTAATATATTATATTACTATTCTAGTTCTATTTATGATTGTACTTCAAGACTGAAAATGATTTCAATGCAGAATTGAATATGTATATAAAATCGCAATAAAATATTTAATTTAAGCATCAAGATTCACTTTGTTTGATAATAGAATCATTTCTCCTTTAATTGATTAATTTCATTTGTAACTATTTTATTCGCGAAAATGCACTGGTGCACTGCAGAGCGAAGAAAATACGAATCGTAGCACAAACTTCAGCCAGAAATAAATACGCTCCCAAGTTTTTTTATCTAGCGCAACGAGGAATTTCTTCGGAGCGTGAAACCAATAAATCTCAGGCAACGCTAGCGAACAGGTTAAGAGTTTCACAGACTTATCGGAGTCCGAGCGAGTAGTCCATCAGTGTTTACCAGTGGTACGTCGTGGGTTTGCGTGACGGTTTCTCCAGCTTTGCGGCATTTTCGATTGGATTCGCATACCTTGATTCGATTAATTCGCCGGATAACGAGGTTGCAATTACGGCGTTTTCCGCGAGCTAATAATCTCTTTCCGTCTATCATGAATTTTTCTATCCGCGTACGACGTCGAAGATTGATTACAAACAATGACAAACGGTCTCCGGCTAATCGGTCGATCGGTCATTTACACGATCGACATAACATATCATTTTATCTTGAATTGGTTTGCCCGACACGATCGTCATCGTCGCGCCTCTCGTGCGGCAATGCGATTGAATTACGTCCTTAACTTGTTACAGCTAGTTAAGGTTTCGAGTAATTCGATATTTGTCGCATGGCAAGTCGTGTGGACGTACCAAGTACACGATTGCCTCATGTCGAATTAAAATTATAATTTCATCTTCAAATTTACGAGCATTTCTTTCGTTAACAAGCTAAAAAAATTAACCTAGTTCACGATTAAATGTTTGCTTAATTTTATATGATCGCGTTAGCTCTATATACTTTACTTTTTCGTTCGATTTTCTCTCTCTTAATTTCAGTACTCAGGTAACTCAGGATCTTTCATTGGATATGATTAAATTTGCGTTGATACTGTTCCCGAAGTTACAGAAGAAGCTTACAATCTCATGGAACACGCGGAGCGATAACTCATGAAAGAGTCAGAGTCGGAAGATCTCGACAGAAAGTCTCATTCTTATTCCAGACGAAAGAATTTTCGCTCTGGAGTATTCTCCGTTTGTTCTTCCAAGGACAGGGCGGAACTTTAAACTTATCCTTTCGAGGCCAGGTTATGTACGCGTTAACGCGATTATCCAGAACGAGAAGGACGACATGCGCTCGCGCGATGACAAAACGTTATCGCGCGTCACAATTGCGAACCGCAAGTATGTACATGCAGCTCTCCCTCTCCAGGTCGGAAAATCCGAAAACTTGATTCGTCTAATTTGCAATTTCGTCGCGTCCGGTGTCCTGCAAATTATATACACATCACGCAAATTAACCCTCTCGTCGAGGTTCAAATTAGAAGCGGGACTAAAAGGTAGCTACGACAACGGTACGATGACATCCGGAAACCCGTGGGGGACCATTTAATCCGAGTCTACATTCGGTACGTGATGTCCAACCGTACGTAATTATGTGGTAATTATGCAAGACAGATTATCCGCTTTGCGTTGTCGGGCGGTTCGAGATAACTCACTGGTCTGATAGAAATTTGCCGCGAATGGGCAGTGTACTACTTTCCCAAGCGAATTTCCACGACTCGCGGACAACCACATCGCGATTTTCTCTCCATCTTTGTTGTCACGCCTTCCCCCGTTGCTCACCTTGTTTTGCTTATTTGCGTCATTTATCAACTTCTCTGTCATGGCAAGATAGAAAAAACAGTGGAAATGGGAGGTAGGAAAAGAGATATGACGTTGTGAAGTAGAAAGAGCGTGAGAGAGGCAGAGAAGAAAAGATGAGAGGAGAAGATAGGTAAGGGGGAACGAAGAGAGAAGCGAGCAATGGACGCGAAGAGATGCTTTGCATCTCATCGGTCGTCGTCGGAAAAACAACGCAAAGGAGCCTTTTTGCGACGTGTGACGGTCGAGGCCAACCGTGGACTTTACAGCGACCGTCCTTGCTCTGCTCTATTTCACCCTCTCGTTCTCTCGGAACATTAATAGAACTCGTAGGGGCGACGTGTACGCGCTCGTGGAATCTAATTTAACGAATGCACGGCTACACGAATCCGTGAACGACAAGACTGCCTTTGTGGTAAGCAGTTTATCGTCACGACGACGTTACGTTTTTCGTCGCGATACCAGAAAGGTATTTCGATCTCGTTTCCAGGCGATCGTCGTTTCCGGATTCGTCGCTGTTCGTCGTCTTTGGCTGGCTCAATAAAATAAGCGAAACGCGAAGAATAGAGACGTGCAGCACCGTCTCGTAATTTATACGAATCGTTACACCGTGCTTTCGAGTACCATTGCGCTATTCTTTTATTTTTCGCGTGTTTCTCCATCGGATACCTTACCCTTGTCCTCGCCTCTCCCCTTCTTTTCACTTGTTCTTTTCGCGACGCTACATGTCTCGAGGCATTAATTGAACCGAGAGAATCGAATGTCTGTGTCAGAGAAACCAATTTAGCGAATACCAACGCGAGTACCTTCGATCGTTGTTCGCCGAAAATACTTTGGCCTCATCTGTGTCGTGCTGCTCATCCTATTTTCTCTATCGCTCGTTTCCCTCTCTTTTTTTTTTATTTTTCAGCACATGAAATATTGTTCCAGGGAACGCGGAAGAAAGGGTTTTGCTAGTCGCTTTTGACGCGAGTTAATTGAATGAACGATGGATGGACTAGTCGTGTAAATCGAGGTTGCGTACGTGAATATTAAATAGTACTTTAATTAATTGAGCGTCTCCAGTCGATTTCACAATTAAAACAACACGACAGATCGATTCGCAGGATAAAGTAATAATGCGCGCTTTCCGTGCCCGTTGGTTGTGCATGCATCCGCTTTTCGTTCCCAACCGATCGTTGCACTCTGCCGCGCCGCGCTGCGCCGCGCCGGCCGCTTTGCAATTACGTTTTTTCGATCAATCACGCTGACGTGCCATTTACATCACCGCCGAAATAATGCGCGCTTCCGAATCCGCCTGGTAATTACAGTTTTTAATCAATTCGGTGTCCTGAGCGCTCGCTTGCGCTGTCACGCTCGTCTCGCCTTTCGAGACAACGACGAATGGGATCATTCGGTACGTAACGCGGCGCGCCGATACGATGCCAGTAACATACAACTGTGAGGGCGCGAATCGCAGTGTAAATGCATTTTCGATAGCCGCGAACGAGAAAATCGCGTGACTTCTTGATAGCGCTCAACGCTTTTTGAGGTCGAAGTCCGCATGGCTGTGAGTCGCACAAACTCTACGCGCCACACTTCCTTCATGTCGACGAATCGAAGGCCTCGTCGAGTTCAAGAAACGGGTGAGCTCGTTTCTTTCCTGAAATGACTCATACAAAAGTGCCAGACACGTCATAAACGCGTGATGTAATGCAAAAAAGGGATACAAACTTGCCAATTTCAATGGTTCGTGAATACTAATGAATTCTAGACAGATCTAGTTTCCATTACGATTAAAAACGTTGCTTAATATAAAGAGCTTAATAAAAAAATTAATTTAAACATTTAAAAATTTGATGGAATAAAAATTGGCACAGAAATTAATGTTACGCTTTCCTAATTTTGAAATGTTTGAATTATTAAGATAACCGGAGTAATCCTATCTGGATATCTCTATCTAAACTTCATCATTTTTTCCAATTTTCTGCTGGATTAAGTAAATCCAAAATTCGAAACTGATGGTCAGATTCAAAAGAGGAAACATTTGTAAAAATAATATTAAATATAATATTAAATATTTTCAAATATTTATGTAGAAGATTTGAAGAAAAGACACTTTATATAATTATAGCATATGTTTTCCTCTTTTTTGTGAAAAAAGTTAGAGAAATAGGAAATAAAATGATGTTACGTTATTTTTTTATAGGATTATAAATTTATTAAAATATAACATATTAACATGTTTATTGATAATATAAGAATACAAAAAATTATTTTTTAAATATTGACTCATTTATTTACATATTTATCTATTTATTTCCACGATGTTTATTAGATAAATTAGACTCTATGAAAAACAAAAGCAGCAAGAAAATGTTACAATCGTGTGGTACATTTAGGTTGGTTCTACCTTGCAGAGTTTCCTCTCTTTGAGTTTCTACAAACAAACGTTGTGACGAAAATATAAACTAAATACAGTGTTGTAAAGTATAAACATAGAGCTATGATAATGAGAAATACGGAAATTAATAGCCATCCCTTGATAGTTACAGAAAGCAATTACTTACCTGCGAAATATTACATCGTGACCACGATGCTTTACTTTACTTTGCTTTACTGATAATAATAGAATGAACAAACTGAACAATAAACTGATGCAAGTCAGACAGTCTATATTTATTAGTAGTATCTGTTGAATTCACCATGTAATTACCCAGAAATAGCGAATAGATCACATGCACGCACGCACGCACGCACGCACGCACGCACGCACAGAGTGAGTACTAGATCATGTGGGTACAGGATCTAATTAAGTTTTATTTTATAAACATTTTCCACAGCGTTTTATTCATTTATCTGATTTTTATGTAGAAATTTATTTTCCGAATTTATTTTCCATATCACTTTTGAAACAACGACGCGAGTAAATGTCACCTTTCACGGTGCTCTACGCCAATGCCGAAACACGAACTGCGCGGAGGGCACTTCGTATTGATCTTTTCTTGCAGTCGTATTATATGTATACGTATAGTAGCAAACATGTGTTGTCTATTAGACGACGCTGTGACGCGCTGGACGTCGATATACGCGCTATTAAACATTACGATTAAGCTCGCGAGTCATTATCTGAAATTCTATTTATTAGCGTAACGATCAGTGTCCTCCTGCTAATAAATTTCGGGCTGATGCACGGTAATCAATAACCCCGCTGCGATTGCCACGTCGTGCAACATGGCAATAGTAGCGCGAACAGAACGTATATGCGTTTATCAATAATTCGCAGCAGCATTATCTATGTTATGCGCATCGGTTTGGCTTCGTACGGCAACGGGATTAAAATCGGAGCGCGCTGATCCGGGCGTTACGGCGCATCTCCGCCGCTGCGGGCGAAGCTTTCGCCGAACGTGTGAGTGTATACGATGGAAAACATAGCTACAATAAATATTTATCCGCCTAGAATACAGGATAAACACGGAGGATGGAGGAGCTTGGAGAAAGACTGGAAAATCTATGTCGTGTTCACGTCGGTTATAAATATAATGGTGAAGATATAAATATAATATTTTTGTTTGTCGGATAATGGAAACAAAAATGCATTAACATTGTTTGTCGTTGTGCGAGTTGCATTGAATTATGTGCACATTAAGGCAATAGGATAATGTTATATCTTAGAATTATGTATTACTTGCGCGACAGTACGCGATGATTTTATCAATGTTTAATTTGGGTAATTTATCGAACAACAAAGAACTTGCAATTATTATTCTTGCGATATATTTCAGAGTAAATTTACGATTGATTAAATTAGATTTTTCACCCGATCAGTTTTGGAGCAACTCCGAAGAAAATAACGAAGTTTGTGCATGCTTAATTATATTTAATTTTTATATATGTGTATGCATGTATACTTTGATACAAATAGTTATTATATTACTGATTCGTAAAATGCTTTACTTTAAATGCTTAATTTACTTTAAATTTTAATTTTAAAATAAAATTATATAAACTATATCTCTCTTCTTTTTTAAGAAAATTCTTTTATTATTATAAAGTTAATTTTTATTTTCTTACAGTTAAATTCACAAATATAAATGTATTTTCAAATGTATAAAATATATTAAAGTTGAATTTATATAATGTAAAATTAATAAGATATATTTTTAATTTAATTTCTTAAGAACACAAAAGTGAATTATTTTGTTTCGAAAATAGTTTGGACATTTTCGCCGAGATAAATTCTAATCTAACTGACAGATTATAATATTTTTTATGAAGTTATAACACGTTATATTTCCCCCTTTCTCTGATTAATGACGATAATGAAATTGAAATATCAGTTTTTTTTTTATTTTTGTCGTAATATTATAGCTTCCTTATCTGCGAACTTGATTTAACAAATGGTCAGGAACATTTTCGAGATTTTAAAAGAAAATGTTTCCGTTAGGACGTTCAACTCATACAATCTTTACTCTACGTTATCGTCTTTGGTTCCGGGCAATTGGAAAAACTTTTTCCTGCCGGAAGGCAAATCAGAATGTAGGCGGAAGCGCGACCGGCCGGTTTCCGGCGAGATATAGTTAGTGATGGGGTAAAAGCTGCGCGTTCACGCGAAAATCTCGCGGATAATTTTATCCCAAGCCGAGTCTTGAAACCAAGACCGCAGGCACTACTAGAATAACGAAGAGAATATCAGTAAAAAAAGCTTCTAGAAGAAGAAACGTAAGCTTATTTTGCATTTTATTTCTATAATTAAATTCGTTTGCTTCTTTATGATGTATATATTTTGCTTTATTTGTCATTAGTATTTGTATTAGACATTTATTCGAAACACAAAATATATCATACAAATATCTCTCGTAATAAATATGTATTCTTACGTCTTCAATTGAATACGTTTTCTCTAGCATGAAAACACATGGCAAACACGATGGCGTTTTTTTTTTTAAGTATTAGACGACATAATGTCTTTTAAATAGTTTTTTTTTCATAAATGTATTAATTGTAGCTATTAAATCGTATCATTTCAATTTTATCATGCTTGTATTGTTCTTTAGATTCGTTTTTATTTTGACATCAATTGGGACCCTATACTCAATGAAACAGTGTATCTCGCGAGCGAATATTTTCCAATAACTGTTTTAATTAAAATAAAAAATGCGACCTGACACGTGAAAATATACTACTCGTTCGAGAGTTTCATGTTCGTGTTCGAAGATGATTTCTGAAACAATCGCTCAGTATATATGTGTATGGTTTTTTTGTGTTGGTCATCTTTAGAAGCCGGAAGACCAAGCAATCGACTTATTTGATCTCGATTTAGTTTTTTAGACGCATGATTGCGTGAGAAATCTATTAATCCTTTTCGGAATTTTTTTACTTTTATCTCTCTCTCTAATTATTAATTAGTAAAGCAACGGAATTATTTTGCTTGAAGCGAAAGTCCGTACTCAATTTTCTATTACGGATATACAGTCACTGACAAATGTACAAAATGAATAAAAATATCAACGCGGTCGGTGCCCTCCTGAGTCTTTTTCTTTCTCAGCTGATGAAAGCAAAGCGTGCTCTCTTCTTATCTTACATCCTCATAAATTAATTTTCAAAGCGACCAGAAGTATTTGCTTCGCTTGCTACGGGAGCCCTTCGTCGGTCGTTTTACCCTCGACGGATGGGAACTTGAAGCGAAAGGAAAAGTACAAAGCGCTGGGCAAAGATTTTAACGGAGGTCTCTTGGGGTTTCCTCTTTCCACTTCGCGGAGATCGAAATGCCTCTACCTCCAGCCATCTTTCTCACTCGCAGCCTTTCAAATCGGTTCATAAAGCAATGGAATCATGCTACAAATAAATGACGTTATTCCGCTAAAGTGGAAGCTTCTCCTTGAGGACGATGTTTTATCCATAACAACGACGAAAATACGGGCGTGTATACTGAAAGAAAAACGGGACTCAAAATGTCAACTGAGGAAACTCGTCTTTATTGTAGAATGCTACCAACAGGCAGCGCACAGTGTTCCACATCATTCGCGAGGATTTCTTTCGGAGAAAATGCTCGCTCGTCGGTAAACCCGTCCGCGGATTCTCTTCCGTTGTACTCCGGCATTCCTGAAATGCATGAGGTGCCGCGAAGGTTTTCTTCCGACCTTTTCTTCGGGCAAGGAGGGCTTCCCTAGTCTTTCCTCCGGAATAAAGAAGAGGTTTCTCGGTCTTCCCGCGGGACCGCCAGCCATCTCAAATTAATTCTTTAAGCTGCGGGATTATTTTTCCAAAGTGGCCGTTTATCAACGAAGGGTCGGCTCAGTGGCTGTTGAAAAACGGAAACTGTCGGTCTCGCGAATTTCCCGACGGAGGACACCGTCATGCTCGTCGATAATCCAAAGACTGCCTCGCCATTTTAACCGTAGCTTTAATTAAATAACACGCAGCTGTCAGAAGTATATAATACGTGATCTACCGAATTAATACCAAATTTGATTATCGCCATCGGACATTTATTAACTTTAGCGCGAGCATATTTTATGATCCACCACCGCGCAATTGCGCACGATAAACAATCGATTTGTGCACAAATCATTCTTGTCGATGAAAATCCCCGATTATCGTCATTACCACGCCGACGCTCGGATTTAACGGCTCGTTATTTACCAACGGATTATCGGAAGCTGGCGCGCTGATCTCGCCGTCAAAAAAAGCAAAAAAAAAAAAATACATGAGGAACACGATAATTCTGCGAGTTGCGATAATTTTCATCTCACCCTCGAAATCGGATAAATCGTCGCTCGTGCGAGTCGAATTATATTTTAATCGGGATTTCATCGCAGCTTCGTGTCTTGATGGTGCATGGCTTTCATCTATCGTAATTATCCTGTATACATGTTACACCGCTTGTTACGGGGTTATATAATATAGTTTATACCGGACCGAGCTGAGGCTGAGAGCACTTGGAGATGTAGGGCATCCGTCGTCTAATGATAACAGTTTCCATACAGAGAAGGAGAAGCTTGGCCCACTATCAGCAGATTTCATTATACGTTGCTATGTTGATCGCGCGAGTTTATCGTTGTGAAATTAGCAGTGATAACTTTCATGCATTTTATTTAAACGATGAGATAAAATTTACGAGTTAAATAAAACTACGAACTTAATTTGTTTTATAACTGACAATTCTAATGATTTTATTTAAATCTACGATATTTATCAGAAATCAATATATCTTGAAAAATATTTGCTAATAAGTGAATGTTAAAATTTTAATGAAAATTGATAGATTTAATTCGAGAATTTTTTAAATATAGGAAACTATTGTTGTACTGAAACTGTAGTACACTTTTGGAAGCAGGTTTTTATTTATACAGACGATGTTTATCACATTTAATTATGACTGCATGATTATTTATTATCCGCTCGGAGTGACGGGACGGACGCTTTGCTTTTCCTGTGCGGGTTTTCGTGGACGTGTTTCAAGTCTTTTTTGTGCCGGCGGCGACGCGTATGTACGGTCTCTTTATATTTCCACATAAAATTTGCCAACAAATTCGCAATGACTGTCCTTTACAGGGGGTCAACGCGGCTGTATCAAGTTAATCCGGAAAGACAAAGGCGAACAACGAACCGAAAGCCAGCGTTTCGCTATGCTGAAATAAATGAGTAATACTCTTTGCGTGAGGCTTTTGTTACGGATGTCAGCTGAAACGAAAACGCATCCGACAGGATTTAAAATACATCGGTACTGTTATATCAGCGTTGCCTGCCAATTAATTAGCGAAAAGAATATCTTCTGCCTAGTACAGAACGCTTCGTTTCTTCTTTACAACTATGAATTGTCTTCATTTGATTGCTTCTAACAATTCCATTTAATATAGAACTCACAAGAGACAATTTTAATAAAAAAATTAATATTTTATATGTAATATATTTTATATGTAATATTATGTATAATAGAAAAAAGATACATATTTTTTATTATATTATATACGTGTGTGCGTGTGTGCGTGCGCGCGCGCGCGCGTGTGTGTGTGTGCGTGTAATCTTATAGTATATACAAAATGTTTCGAAATTTGCAAATCAAAATATCACAGTGAAAAATTTTTAAAAAATGAATTAAAGAGTTATTTATAAATTTTTATTTTTAGCAATAGTTTGTGAAATAATAAGGATTTAAGGTTAATTACAGGCGTTTAAATGCTGAAGTGGATGCTTACTAATACCACACGCACAATTTATGAACAAGTGACTGCCTAAAGATAATCTAATTGGTTATATTTAAATTCTTACATCTCAAAAATTATTGCTTGAAATAAAAATGTATACCTTCCTCATTTAATTTTTCGAAGATTTTCTTAGTCTTTTTTGATTCACGAATTTCTGGACATCTTATACACACACGTGTGTGTGTGTGTGTGTGTGTGTGTGTGTGTGTGTGTGTGTGTGTGTGTGTGCGCGCGCGCGTGTGTGTATGTATATAATATGCTATTTGTATACCTGGTTTGCTTAATTTGACTTGTGGCAAGATAAGAGGAGGAAAGCGAACGTATTAATGACCTGAGGGTGGAACCTGAGCGAAGAGCTGGACGAAATTTAACTTAATGGCGAACATAGCAGTGCGAAAGTTCGAAGTTTATCAGACAGGTACTAAATGACGTGACTTATCCCACGTATAGGTATGTGTGCCATGCGGAAATTGATCCTTATCTCATTACGATTTGATTCGCGAACGCTCGTTTGTCTTTGTCGGACGTGATTAAGCGAACCATTATCAATAAGTTTTGCGAAAGCCCCGAAGGGGTAGTGGCCTTATTAACTGCCTTTCGAGGCTTGTTCGAAAGTTTGGTTACCGTTGCTTAGACCGCCGCCCTCCGAGATCAGCTCTTTCGTAGAATGAATCCTTCTTTCTGGTTCGATTCACTTCTCTATCTCGATACGCTTTTTCTACGTTTCACCTTTCTTTCGCTTTTCACTTCACTTTGATTTTTCTTTGTTTTCCAGAGTGCATCACGGAATAGTCAGTGAATCGGCCGTTCTTTAACAATGCGTTATTCCATACGTAATCACATAATCTTTTTTAATTTTTTATTATCATTGCTTTATCTATTTAATTCCTTTCTTTCAGTGCGACTGCAATGAAATTGGATGTAACTAATCTTTCATCACAACTAGGAATCAGAAAAGAAATGCTATCGATTATTCTATGGCCATTTTTATGTTTTTTATACCTCTTTCCTGGTCCATCTTGACTTGCGAAATGGGATGTACGAAGCAGGTTGGCGATTAATTCTATTGGACGCACTAAGTCGCGCGTCCAAGTGGAATTTTCATTTCCCGTCTCTTGTCAGCTCTTTTTGAAACGAAATGGATCTTCTTCTCATGGTACTGCGTAGATAAGTCGTTCTTATTATGCCAGCCACCTGCCTTTTTCATCCTTACCTTTTTCAAATCCTTACTGTCTTAGCGTTTATTACATCTCGAGGTAATATCGGTTTACAAAAACAATCATTTTTTTATAATACAAAATTTTGTAAAAAATATAATTCGGACACGAGAGATCTATGTATGTTATAAAACAGTATTTTCAATATCTTATCTTATACATTGCTTGATAATACTCCTGATATAAAGCTTTCCATTTGATGAAACAAGTCAGTATAAATATTCTGTCTTTATTATAAAATGCCAAGAAAGATAGAACGATGTTTATGTTGACTTGTGTCATTAAATGGAAAGCACTCATAATGTTTTCTTTCAGTTGATTGTGTCGAAACAGTTAGAAAAGATTAGGATCATCGTAGGAAATCAGATGTCTCTGACGAAGAGATATCCTAAGTGGAAACGTTTATATTTTTCTTGTTTATATTCTTCTTGTTTCATTTCGATATTAACTTTATTTCTTACAGTCTTTGTCGATATTTTTTTAGTTTAGCCAAATGAATGAATTTTTACATTAAATATTTATTCAATATTTTCAATTGATTGTTTGTCGAAAATATACCAGAAGAAATTAGGACATAATTGTAGAATCGGAAATCAGACGTCTTCGACGGAGAGATATAGGTAAATAGAAACGCGCTTAAATTCTTGTTTTATTTCAGTATTAACTTAATTTTTTTACAGTCGTTGTCGATACTCTTAGTTTTGTCAAATGAATAAATTTTCATGTTAAATATTTATTCAATATTTCGATTTTTTTTTTTTTTTTTTTTTTTTTTAGATTTGCGTTTTTAATCGTGAATTATTGAAAAGAATATAGTTTGTCCATTAGTTCATATGATTCGTCCATTAATTCGTGGAATATTAAATTGTATAAATTGTTATTTTGTTCAACCTGTTTTTATGCATAGAAAACTAACAAAACTTTACTTTATCGCACCATTGAGGTTCATATTTGACAAATGTAAATCATATAAATGAGGAATTGAATATTGATTGTATAAATTTAAATCTTTAACTCATGTCCGTCACGGTGTGAAAGTACTAACTGCTAAAGCTTCGATATTCATAAAGAATTAATTTGTTTGAATTCAGTATTATTTTTTGTAATTAGCTCAATTAATGAATTTATCTTTGACTAGACAGTTTATTTTATAGGAATTGATAATTTTTTACGGATTCGTAGGACATTTTTGTTAATAAGTGTAATCGAACTTTTGTTTAACCTGCGTTATAAATAAAAAGTTTTATTTATAATACGTTAGTGATTCGTGTCAAGTAAAATATTTATCGAGATATATTTATCAAAAGATATTGCAAAATTGCAAAGATCAATAGATAGCGCTATTTTTGTTACAAAGGCCGTCGATCATTATATAATGTGACGGAAATTAAGCAGGAATTATTAAATTTTGCTCATTGGCAGCAGTAACCGTCACCATTAATCATAGTGACAAGTCTGTCCAAGCACTACTAACGATGTGTGTGTTTTATATATATAGTTTCCCGAGTGTTCTGGTACGTTGCCAATTATTAACAAATGTCATACGCGAAGTTTCATGCCTGTTGAATTATTTTCTGTCACAACTACATTTCACCTTAATGGTTTCACTAAAACTTTCATTTAGGAATATAATTTGTTTGTCAATAGAGGAATGTCCGTTGAGCGGAATAGAAGCATCGCATTTCGTGGTCACCTGGACATCGAAGAACAGAAGGTAGAGATTCATCGGCTCGTATTTTCCGATCGAAAAATCGCAAGGTATCCTCGGTATCTCAAAGGTTAATGCCAACAATGAGTTTGCGTGCCAGGAACGCGAATACCGACCTTCTTCGTTGGTATCGCGTTTGAATCGAAGGTCAGGTTCAAATTCTGCATCAGACACACGATGTTTGCATTATTTATATTAGCGTCCCAAGTTTGTTCCGTGAATTAAATCATTACTAGAGATCATACATTATACGTTTACGATCGGTTTACGTGTCGCACTTACATAAACTTTTATCTCATCTGTGTCATTATAGGACATACGCGATAACAAGTTATTGGCACATTTGTTGGGCGAATTTATGTACGGTGATTTCGTTTACCCCGCTATTCGCATAATTACAGGTTATCGCCTGTGCTAACGGAAAACGTTGTAAACCAAAAAGGCTCATTAAAGGGATCGAACAAAACGAACGCGCGAATAAATTATTGATCGATAATTCTAAATGCGTGACGAGATTTATTTAAAAGCACATCTCGCGGCTGTTACAAATTCATCTCGGACACAAATCACCGCGGCGACTCGCCAAATAGGAATCCAGTTCGATACAAACTTCGGAGATAAAAAGTTTCCACTCCAGGAGGGGAGATTTTACCGCTCACCCCGGCCGGTGTGTTTATCCGATCATCGTTTTCATCGTACATTACGCATTCCGTTCGCGTGAGGAAAATCTCTTTGAGAAGTGCAGTGGAAATTGGAAAAATCTCTTTGGCGGAAGTTTCTCGCTGCCGCTGTCGGCTGGACGGGAACGAGCAGGAAGTCGAAGGCTTCTTGGGAATCGATGTGCTCCATCGGCATCGCGGAAACTTCCTTATTTGGAATTTTCGTAAGCTCGCGCGTGCACCCGTGGGAGACGACATAAATTTTCAGGGGGAGGGGTGAGGAGGGGGAGGAAGATCAGGTCGGATAGTGACAAGGTATACCTGGGAACGATGATGTCGAATAACCGAGTAACCCGGGTCATGCCGTTTGATCTTCAGGAAATTCGAAGATAATTCCCAACAGTGTCAGAGTCGCGACGTAATCCGGAGAATCTCAACGAGAAATAGTATTTCCCCTTGAGTCTTGTAACTACGATACGTCAGGAAAGCACGCTGTTACGCGCTGGTTTTCTTCCTTGTCCTAGATACATCCGAAAGATGACTGTGGTTTCAACCGCTGAAAGATTGAAACTGCGAGACGAAAATGTTTCCGCGACGCCATCGTGAATCGTTCATGACAGCCCCGTGAATTTCTCACGTAAGATGGTAATATAAATATAGGTTACATGTTACATTTCTCGGATGACCGAGATATCAAGAATCGTTTGTACAAATGACGGAATGATACTAATTGTACATTGATTTCTCTATAATTGGCTGTGCATTGATAGTGTTTTAATTTGTCAAAAGAATAAGAGAAAATTGTAGTTCTAGTCATGATGAATGTGACGATTAACTCATCGCGCTTTTTGTACGAGATATTAAGCTTATATTATTTTATACCAAACAGGGTGGAAATAAATCCGATAAGGCAATTAATGTTCTTCCGAATGAATGGTCTGTATTACCATTATATAATTTTACAATTTATGAAACGTTTAAGCCCTGTGATATTAATAATGTAATTAACGTCTGCGTTAAGTATTAATATAGCATTACAATTTTGTGTGACGCGTTGACATGGCTTTGTACGAAGTACAAATTGAGCTGATCGGATTTACCGACGTTCTAATAAATAGCATAGATAACTATACAAGATAGATCTATAGAGAGTTATGGAATAAAAAGAGAGCGTTTGATTAAGTGCGACCTCGATAACTCTCTAATTACTTGACTTTGCTTGTAGATCGTGTATGTATTCCACCTTCGCGTGCTTCCCACGTATTCCACTGCGATGAGTATACATTTCCGAGTCTCCGATGAGACCGTAGAAGCCATATCGCGCGAACAAATAACCTCATCATGCCGTTCGATTGCTGGAAATTGCTAGAGCATTCCGTACAGCATGTCGCCGCCCACGTAGACGACACTATGTTTCTTTACGTAATATGGAAATCGATTTCTTTGATTTCTTTCTTTTTAACAAAAGAATCTTATCATTGCATTAAAGTTTCTAGTATACTTACAGGCATGAATACATAAAATTGAAGACTAATTTAATTAAAAAAACGAAATCTTTTATACTTCAGAAAGAAGTAAATAAAAAATAGAAGAGAAAATAATAAAGCTTGAATATATGAGTAAATGTTTTCTAGACAATTAAAAATTAGCATTTAATTTAAGATCAGCAAAGATACAGTCAGCAAGTCAGAAAGCGTATGTTTTAAATTTTTTTAATCCGATTAATTCTACTATTCTATTAATTACATCTATTTATGAATTACAGGATTCACTGGAACTTGGCAAGTTATTTTTGAAAATATTTTTGATGCCCAATGCAATCTTGTTAATCTTCTTGCTGAGTAAAGCGCAAAATTAGTCGGGAAATTATTACAGCTGTTATGAACATCGGAGCTTGCTGAATCGGAGAGATAGTTACTTCCGTTTAATACTTACCACATAGTAGTGTGTGGTGAATGTATCTCGAGTAACCCGATCATGCCATTTGATTTCGAAGTCGAAGTTAATACTCTGCAACAGTTGTTGCAGCGTATTTCTGAAAGTAATGGGCGCAACCATTTATAACAAAATGATAATGGATCATTTAATAATTATTTTTGAAATATTAAACGTGAGGGTATCACAGAATTCATTACATTATTCAGAGATCATTGATTGATTAAGTTAAGAGGATACTTCAGAAATATACCGAATACTTTATTGATATATTTGAAATATCGGTGAATTTTACGGGTTATTAAACAAACGTTGCGAAAATCGATGGAGTGAATGCGTTAAGCATGTTTTGATTATATAATATCAACTAAAAGTATCAGTTAAAAAAGCCAATATCAACTAATATCAACCAACAAATGTTTATCATACAGTTTGAAATCAACTGCAACCAAGAAAACAACAAATAATCTGAGTTTACAAAAGCTTTATGCAGTGAAACCGTATTTTGCTGCAGCTTTAAAGAAATAATTTTTGAACGAACGAATGGGTACAAATGAATTATTGCATGAATATTTATTAAAATTTGCAAGTAAATAGTATAAAATGCAATTTTACATAAGAATTAACGCAAGCAAAAAATTAAATTATTTTTAAATTATTAAGAGATTGTGCTCAAATATTTTACAGATACTTAGATATAACAAAATGATTTATGAAAAAAATTTTTTAGCTGATTTTTTATATTTTTTGGTAGCGCTTTAGAGATATGACACATATATATGCTTAATTGCAAATTAGATCATACATTTGTCGTACCTATATAGGTCATGACTCATGAATATGCGACGACCCTGAGAATAAATATATCCGCGACGCTACACAATCTCGTCGTGAATATGTGTCCATAAATACATATGATATAAATAGCTGTGCGAATGCGAACTGTGGGCGACAAAATTATAGATCATAGCTGGTACGCCACATAACCTTGGGCGAGAACTTCCAAAGACCGCGTGGTTACGCAAAGCTAATAACCAAATAATACCGTTACACCGTCTGATTTCGAGAAATTCAAGTGCACAATTCCGCTAAAAGCGCCTGTTGCTGACATATTATAAAGATGCGATAACGGTATTCATGTATCTCATGACATTTGCAATATTCTTGTCGTATTCTTATTAAACGAACAGTGATGTTAATATGTTAGGCAATAAAAACTTCATCAACATTCACATAATGTTCTCCATGAGATTAAAATTTGAAACATTTGAAATCGATTTAGTAATTTCAAATAGATTGGTTTCATACATAATTTCATTAAATTGTTTCTCATGTGACACTATGAATATAACAATTGAATAAGATCATTATCATTATTGTGATAAAATTTCTCTCACACATGCAATTAAGATTATAGAATGAAACATGCATATCTAAAGAAAATAATATACATTATTACAAAATTTTCTTATTTTATTTTATTAGTAATATTATTGTTAATATTTTATCATTAATTGATTTTTAAAAAGAACGGTTTGCAATGGCATATGGATTATTACTTGTGACAGCTTTATCACAAGGTTCGGTAAAAATGATCCTTGAGCGAGCATAGCTTTTGAAACAAGCGACATAAAGGACTGTAGAGAAACAGCCGTTGCGAAATCATAGAGCGTACTGTCTCACACACGAGCGCGCATGTTCCCAAAGACCGGTTGGACACGGGGGGGTAGTTACCAAACAACCGGGTCCGGCTGTTTGATCTACAGAAATTCGAAGATAACTCCTTAGTCCAGACAAGGCAGAATTTACCCTTAGGTCTTACGGGAATATAGCATATAGCTTTAGTATTCTCACACACAATATGTTTGATAATCCTAAGTCCTCATTGTTAATTACGTGAAAAGCTCTTTGGCATTATATTTACAATCTAAAAGATTATTCGTACAGTATTAAATTGTATTAAATATTTTGAATCATACGAAATGCATGCCTGTTATTTGAACAACAAAATTTTAATGGAAAGCATCTACAAATTAATATACATGTTCTAACAATAACATGTTTTTAATAAGTCCTTTTCCATTATATTTATCTCAAAAAATTATTTACAATATAAAATATTAAATTGAATTTAATATTTTTTTTTTAATACCAAATGGATGTTGATATTTGAACAATAGAATTGTAATGAAAGCATTTGCAAATTAATATACATTTTTTAACATGTTTTAATAGACAATTTAATAAATCATAATATCTCAAAAAGCATAATATCTCAAAAAAGTAATGACTAGTCTCGCCATTATCTGCAACGATTGCATTTCATTTCGCGGATTTGTATAATACATAAATGGAAGGTATTTCGTGACAAGTTCGTCGAGATTCTGGAATTTTTACGTGGCGAGCACGCTCGAGTGTCACTTCGTTTCGTTGGCATTGAAGCTACTACGATTCGTTAAGGAATTTCAAAGCTTTAAAAAGGTCGGCGGCTGGGACGCTATCCATTGAAATAGCTCGGCGTTAATAATACTTATAATCATTACAGGGGTTGCACACAGAAGAAATGCATTTATTAAAGATTTGCTCGCTTGTCTTAATGAATGCGCGCGGTGTTATAATTCTCTATTCATGATTCGTCTTCGAAATAATGCATCGCATTTCGGTATGACATTTATCTATATAAATGATGCAAACATACATTTTAATGTTAAAAAAAACGTGAAGATTAACATAGATGTCCTATCCGATATCCAGAAGATACGCGAGATTTTTAACGAATATGACTGATTATTCTTTTTTTATTAAACTTGTAATAAATTTTTAAAATGAGATACTGGCGTGAGATTTATTTATTATTATTTTGAAAACTTAAGCGATTAAATTAACGTAACGGAATGATAATAAAAATATTCTTACTAATAACATACAATCTTTTAATTTGATATAAAAATTTAGGTTAATCTTTTAACCTTTTATCATATTTTGTATGAAATAATGGAAATCGATACTCTGCATTATATACACCGCAATCATTGCATAACAACGATAATAGCTCCGCCATCGTTTTTTTTTCTTATCTCATAAATAGAATGCAAAATCGAACATTTCGAAAGTTTGTCTTCGATCTTTATGCGGTGACTACAGTTTACTGTAATTCAGTAATCGGCTTTCTTCATTTTTATCGCAAACGCGCGACGATACGGGCGTTCTATTTATTTGCGGTAAGTCGGTTAAATCCGCGCAAAAGATTCCGTCTTTATATACATGACCCGGCCGATCGATGGTGGATATCTCTCGCGGACAGAATAGCGGTTTTCCCTGAGAGAGGCGGCGGAGAGGCGGGGGCAAGAGTGGTTGGAAGATTTTATCGGTAGCGTTAACGCCTCGCCTGCTCGTATTTTAATTAAGTCTAATTCAAGACTGCGGAAGCTCGCGACTGGGTCGACTGTAAAGTGAAATAATGTCGGGCGCACCCGCCTCCGCCCTGCCGTTCTTTCGCCACCTTTCCTCCCGCTGCCGTGCCGTTGCGAAACGCGCCGAATTCATATTACGACAGCGCACACGATGACAGTAGCCGTCACGAAAGTAATGTATATTCATTTACACGTTTCCTCGACGCGACGGGATAATTCCTCTCGACCCTCGTCTCTCCGCATCGCCGCACCGCGATCTCGCCGGATTCCGCGTTGTAAATCGTTGTAATGCATACAGTTTGTAACAATTTGGAGCGACCTACAACTTTCAGATTATCCGGATCGGGGGTTGTTCGAATAAAAAAAATATACAGGGAGTGATTGATGATCTTGATGATCGTAATTATCCGGATGGATGGGTGTAAGTTCGATACAATCGAGAAGATGTACGAGGTGTTTTTAACTATTTCCTTCGTAATGAAAGTTCGTAAAATCTTTACAGAAGAAAAGTGATTTCGATAAATTTAAATCAAGTATTGTTCAAAAATAAAAAGTTAATTATGTTTTTTTACATGAGAGAAGGATATACTTGAAGACATCGAGGAAAGATATTTGTTAAACGTATTAATAATTCTGAATGTTTAAAGTGAATTAGGAAAATTTTCTCTAAAGATAGAAAACAATTGTGAGAATTTTCAGAGATAGCGAGATAGATTCTATATTTTTCATTGTATTGTAACAATTTTCAGAGACAACAGAACAAATATAAATTTTACATTTTCATAAATTACGTTATGTCAAGAAGATTATATTTAAGTAACGTGAGATATTTTTAATCTCTTTGCAATTAAACTTTCTTCAGCGACCGTTTTTTGTGTTTGAAGGACACAGATGAGTTTTCAGTAGAGTAGATCACTCACACTCGGTTTTAGAACGATGGTAACGATAGATAATTAAATGATTCGACCCACATCTCTTGTCTCCAAAGGACAGATTTTGGATGTATGCCAGAGTGGATCGTCTCTCGATGCAATGGTAGATTCCGCGCCAGAAACACGTTGCAATCGTTTATGAACAATTTCAAATCTCCTGCAACTTTCAGCGTGCTTGTGACACCGCCCGTCGTCTGCCCGTTAAAATTTCCGTAACAGTTACCCGCACACAAAATAGTTTCGATATTACTCGACTGCGGAAGACGAGAATATCATCGAAACTCATCCGCGGATAGTGTAATATATTGTACGTTTAAAAAATGGAATTATATTGAAATACCGAGTGAATTAGATATATTTTCCATTTTTCATCGCATTGATTATATAAATAGACAGCAATAAACGCAACATGTCTTTAATAATATATAATCCTTTTATTTTTTGTGATAATTTTTCTTTCAGCTTAGCGACAATTTAATATCCTTTTTGTGAAATCTGACAAGCCGACAAAGAGAAAATAATTAGTTTTCTGATGAAAATATTGTTATTTATGTTCAGAGTCTCCTTCTATCGTCGCAGATAATTCTTTATGCCGCCGGCATCTCCACGGCTTTGTAGGTATCTGAGAACGCGTATGTGTAAATCGACTCTCGGCTCACTTTAATTCCTTTAAGGCACTACATAAAAGCGGTTGGATGATGCTAAATGTGATTTGCATCGCTCGTTGGATTGATTGTTCGAAAAAGGAAACAATGGCCGTTGATGTACTCGAAATTCTCGTGTTCGGGATCTGACGAAATCTGACACTCCGCGATTCGTAATCTAGCGTCAAAAATCGTTTGCCACTTTCGATATGGCGCAATCTTGCTGGCCGTGAGTTTCGCGAACGATGATTCGGTGCGATGATTCGGGATCTAAGTTGCATTCTACAACTTAAAGCTCATTCTGCAATTATTAATAAGCGTAGTAGTAAATGATTGTAGCGGTGAGAATCGACCAATCATAATCGAATGTAGAGAATTTTCGAACTGTAATTGATCAATTCTTACAACCACTTACGTAACTACGCAATTGTAGTCTTTATGGATGCTTTTTAGCAACGGAACACTAGCTGACATAAAATGTCAACTTGTGGAGCTAGAAAAAGCTAGAACGTTGTTCAGCTTTTTTATATCAATCGTGAAATAAAGGAAAAGGTTTTATATCTATACAGTGTGGAATATAATCTTAAAAATGTAATCTTGAATCCATATAATCTTAAAAATGTAATCTTGAATCCTCCCATCGAAATATCACTCTTAAAAGAGTCAAATGGTAATGAAATATAAAAATTTGATATTCGTAAAGTAGTATAAAACGACATAGTCGAACACATTTTAGCTGCGATTGTGTCAATTTGTATTCACAGTTGGAAAGCACAGAATCGTACACTATGTCATCTGTGTACGTTACTGGAAAGCAGCTTATGGCTCCTGTACACAGACGCGGTAACGCTTGCCGGGTATCGGAAGTTGACACGGTAGTGTCAATCATTCTTTCATTTTTATGGAAAAGAAGTGAATTAATTGATCGTCGCGCCAACTTTCGCCACAAACGTTGTCGCGTTCTGTACGCAGGAGCCATTACTCGCGGAATTTCCAAGTTCTCGCCGCGCGCATAACACGGGGAATAATATCCAGTATCGTGCATGCGTACATGCGTGCCTATTTACAATAATATTTAACGCTCACGCGACAAACGCCGCACCGACCACCTCGATAATGACTTGATTACCGCAGCCAGCGCGTTCGCGATTGCGTGCCGCTCGTATTTCGCGGTTCATATTAAATGTGGAAAATGCGCGGTTCGGTGGTTCGCGTTATTGCGTTAATGAATTTTCCGCATCGTCGGCGGACGTCCCCAACAGACACTAGCGATGGCGTTGATATCCTCGCCTGCGAAGCATCGAATACTTTTAGTTTGTCAGTGTCTTTTGCGAATTATTGCAATTCGGCGGAAGATATTATTTCTTCAAGACAGCGTGTCAAATAAGAGAGTCGCAAAAATAAAAAGAAATCGATAAAGTGTCAAATGTGATCTGTCGCGTGAGATATTGAATAAAAATGTATGAATTTGTCCTGTTATTCTATTATATACATTGTTAAATTTATAATTTAGAACATATCAATTTGATTCCGATAACGTTATATT
>NW_017259213.1:1367135-1369751 GCF_001594045.1 Atta colombica | reverse complement strand
CACACATATAACTGTGTCGGCTTTTATTGGCTTTATACTCCTTTATTGATTTAAATTTATTAATGTAAAATTATATCTAATTTTAGTTATTTTTAATAATTTCTATAAGTCGTCACTACTCGTATTGAATATATCTTTAATTTAATTAAAACAATAAAGTTAAACAATTGAACTCAAAAAAATGTATTAAATTTGACTCAAATTTAATTACTTACGTACTATACGTTACTTACTTTAAAAAAAACTAATCACAGAATGGATTAATTTACATTTTGACATACATAAAAGTTAAAAAAAGCAAAAAATTATTTAATCCAAGAAATTGGATTGTCATTGTTCCTTTGATATTTAATAGCATAGATATTCTATTATCACGTTTGAGATATGTAGGAATGAAACAATAAATATTTAATCATCTGAAAATAAATGATAATGTTTCACAATACAATTATAACAGTAAAAACATTTAGTATTAAAATTGGTCCTTCACTGTTAAATCTGTAGTGTCAAATTTAATATTTAATAGCGTAGATAATGTCCTATTGTCATGTTTGAGATTTGTAGGAATGAAATAAATATTTAACGTAATCATTTGAAAATAAGCGATAATGTCTTAATACATATAACAGTACAAATAATTACATATAACAGTAAAAATATTTAATGTTAAAATTGGTCCTTCACTGATCTGTAGTGTCAAATTTAATCTAAGTTACCACTGCTCCTAAATGTGACACTATATTAGCTCACTGTTTTAATATAATATACACTATTTTAATATAAAAAAACGATATATTGAATAAGATCAGTAACAACTAGAATTAAGGTTAAATTTGACAAGATGTAATGTTGTTAAAATTTTTATGAATTTTTATATCTATATTAATTTAATTTACAGTAGTTTATATCTGTATTTATTTAATGTGATTGTATTATTTGAATTTGAGTTTGTGTTAAATTGATATTAAACTTTTCTGAATGTTAAAATAACATTATTTATGAATAAATGAAAAAATAATAAAATATTTTATAATGTAAATTCTAAGGTAAATGAATAAAGTGTATGAACAAAATATTATACTTTAATATAAATAGTAATTTTACTGAAGAAATATGTTTCCACAATTTGCTTCCAAATTGTGTTATTATTATTTTTCTTTATTTTAATTTTTTTACATAATATTTGTGTTATTTTCTAATATATTTATCTTTCAATTATAATTATTTATATCTTCTCTTTATATCTACCATTTGCCTTGTTTTTTTTTCTTTATATATATATCTTAATCTAATCTTTTGTAATTATTATATTATCTCCTTCAAATTACTTCATCTTTCCCATCACACACCATCATCGACATTTTCGTACCGGTCGCAACCGCCTCGATTATTGATTGCGTCGTTCGGGAAATTAAATCAAATTTCAACGAGATCTTTGAAACGACGATTCGTTTATTCAGATCTACGATGCTCCTAAAGTAATATCTCGTCTTACGACTACCAATCAAAGGCGCGATCACGAGAGGAGGCTCTGAATGGTATTCGTACATACATGGAGACTAGTAGCAGCAGCAGCAGCTGTACGTGTGGCTATAGGAGCAATCCAGAGGGGGTGGCAACGACTGCAGCGCCGCTCTGCGGAGGGTTATTGATCGGTGTTACACCCCCGTTTGCCACCCTCTTCGTCGCTTTCGAACCTGCCTGCCTTCCTTCGTGTGCCACCGCCGCCGCCGCCGCTGCCGTCACGGCGCTCAGGACCGGCCCTAAGGGTCACACCACCCCCGGTTACGCCGTTCCGTAACAAGGCTCTCCATCCCCTCCCCCTGCGCCCCGTAGCGTCGATGGTAGTAGGATGCGCGCTCTTGTTCCCCCTATTATTTCCACCGTGCCCTCTCTCATCTCGTAGTTCTTTTTGTCTATTGTCTTGTTCTTTTGTGCGCGTCTACTACTCTTCGTTCTATGCTCTGATATAAAAATTCTCCCGTTCCGCGTTATTAAAGCCTTCCTCCCTGCTGCCGCGCGCGCGTGCAGCGTGTAAACTCGCAGCACGGGTGTGTTCCAGCGCATACATCAACTTTTTCAGCATAGATTTTCCGTAGTATTTTCCGGTACGTCGCACTACAAATATTTCATATGTACGTACTTTAACCCCGCATGTTTGTTTGAGGATTATTCAATATCGATCGTGTCGTTGTAAAATTGATTCTACTTATTTCTGTATGCGATGTCAACGACACCGTATTTGAGGCAACGATAATCATTACATTGTAATGAATTTTTTTCAGGAAAAGATGTAACTATTGTGCTTTTTATTTATGCTTCTTTTGTTATGTGATTATAGATGTCTTTATTAAAATTGCACAAGAACTTTTTCGTTCTAAGATGCTGTTTATAAAAAGGAAGCAACATTTTCTTATTTTACGTAACTGCATCTCTCGCTGTAATTGAATAGATAATACAATTTACTGAGAAAGACCGGCATTAGCTATTATATATTCTTTTTCCTTCAGTGTTGTAACAGCCTAAATCAAGGTTCTTAACCTCTCTCAAGAAGAAGGGAACAGCCCAAGCAAGTCAGCTTTTCATTTTCCTCAATTCTTTCAGGATTTCATAGTA
>NW_017259213.1:1351562-1367035 GCF_001594045.1 Atta colombica | reverse complement strand
ATATATATATATATATAAACATTTTATTTTTATTTTAGAAACGATCCTCTCAAGTCCTTGTTAAAATTATGTGTTGAATTTTTAATCTCTTCAAATTTAATATAATGTGATAGCGTTATTTGAACGTTTTGTGTTAATTAAATAGTATAATTTATGAGTAAATTAAACAATTAATAACAAAATAATGTTTTTTAAAACGTAAATTCTAAATTAAATAAACAAGATGTGTTATTTTAATATAACATAAATGTTAAATTTAATAAAGATTTAAATATGATTGCTAACAAATTGTATTAATATTACGTTTTTGTTGATTTTTTATGTAATATTTATGTCATTTTTTAATATATTGATCTTTTATTAAATTTAACATAAATTTTCCAACTAAATAATTGAGCATTTAAAAGTTGATACGTTCTAAATATTAAATTAAATTTTTTAAACATTTACTCAAATCTTGATTGAAAATTGTATTACTAGATATAATATTAAAGAATGATAACAAATAGATAAATATATTAAACTTTATTTAACATTTTCAGATAAAATACATTAAGTATATAACTTTATGTAAAGAGTTTATTCACAGTGCAATCATTGATCTTAAAGTATCGACATTTCTTCTTTATTTCTTTTCTCAACTTTTATAAAGTTACACTTCATTTTTACAAAAATATAAAACGAAAAGATGTAATAAATGCACTTTGCAATATCTTGAAAGATATTCTGTTGCAGTTGCGACAAGATCGAATTTCAATTATCTATGAGTCAATTGTTTAACTAACGTATTTTGACTCACATCTAAGTTTCGTTAACTTCATTCTTTTGTGAAGCCATCCAGGCCATGGACGACTTTATTGGCGTACGTGATTCTGGCGCGGAAACCGAAGCACATTCTGTCGCACTTCCTGAAATTCTCTGCGATCCAATTTACGAATTGGGACGATAACGGTACACTTGGCTATCCATTCCTTCGTTCTCTCGTTGCTCGAGAACACTACCGACCCTTTTTCTCAAATCTATACGTTTACTCTCAATGGAGCGCTTTGATGTGCGCTCACACTAATATTCGGAATGACATGTGAGATCTTATTCGAGACTCCCAAGATCGAACGCGATTGCTTTGATCGTATTCTTCATTTTAATTCAAGAAGATCCTTGAAAATACACTGCAAATCGGCAAGACACGCTTTCGTCAGTCCTCCTTTTCTGCTTTTGTGCCTTCTCCGTGAATATATCTCGTGGCTTAAGAATCTCTAAATCCATGAATGTAAGAATCTTGAAAAGCTTGAAAACTCCGTGAATATATCAAACCTCAGATATCTTGAAATCGAGAAGTCTTCTCTCAAATATAAGGATATTTACAATCTAAAATGTCGTAATCTTGGAAAGTAAGTTAATAGAGGATAAAAGAATAGTTTATTGTATTTCAAAATCTAATAATTCCTTCAAAAAACTACACAAGTTTAGGGAAAAATATATGAATCGTTTTCGTACAAGCAATTCTACTTTCAAACAACTAAATTTCTCCAACTAAAACTGTTATATAGTTAGGAGAGCTTCTAAGCAATTTGAACTGGGAAAAGTTGAATCCGTAAAAAAAAAAAAAACATAGGAAAACTTTGAAAAAGAAATAAGGCTTGAAAATCTTTGAACGCTGCAACTCTCACGATTGTCGCAGAATCAGTCTATACTGCTATCGTTAGGATTCAAGGATTGCACTTTACAAGATTCCCTACAGTTCAATTTATAAATTAGTGTTATGAGATCCGCAACTGTATCAGACGATAGACAGTCGTATCTTCGTCTTCTTCTTTGATGTGCCCTCTGCAACCGATGTGCTGTCGGACGTGTGATCGAATAAAAAATTCCAACCGCGAGTCGTGCGCGGTTAGTTGTTTTAATAGAATTAAACTTTAATTCGTTTAAGTTACGGCGGTGGAATTAATGCCGGGTTTCGCTTCGCTACGCTTCGACCGCCGCCGCATCTCTCGCGCAGCACGTCTCCTTTCGCGAGATTTTGTTCGCGCGCTCGCGCATGTTTATCTCAATCTCGTCGGATTACTTTAATGAAGTAATTAACGTTTGTTCGGTTTCTCTACCGCGATCCGGTAATCCAGATATTCGAGTTTATTAGCTCTCTGCTCTCCACCTGGCGCCGCCTGCGCTCTCGAAGCGCTTCCTCGGCGCGAAACAACGACTCCGTCTTTTCTTTCGTATCCAATTTACAAATTGTGAGCCCCCATTCTTATATCGCTCTTCTTCAATTTGCAACAACGCATCTTGAAGATACGCAGAACAAGCTCGAATGAGACACTTGGAAGGGAACAAAATTCGACGATACCTTGCTCAGCCAGCATCATTTTACTTTGCAGGAGACCTTACTGAAAGTGCAAAAGCTCTTCGGTAGCAATTCTCTCATTTTAAAATAATATAATTATATTCTTGGCTTTTCGTTACTTGCTCTCGTCAGATTATTATATTCGATTCAAATATTATGTTGAATGGATATTTTAGAAGCTAATATTGCAGGTAATTTGATTTTACTAATGTACATATTCATTATAACTTATTGTTAGTATTTGTCTTCAGCTACTCGTATTTCCTATTCCATAACCGAAAGGATGATCTTAGCTGTTTCTGATTAAATGAAATTACTACTGGGAATACATTAAACAGTAATTTTTTTTATTTACTGTCCGTATTATTGTTTTTTACATAGGACGAGCGTCGCTGGAAAACAGGAATCGAGTTTGCAGTAACGGCGAATAATAGAATATTTTATTTCCCGCGGTTGCTCCGAGAATTGCAGCGCATAGTATGAGCGAGCGAGCGTTTTTTGCCCCATGTAATAATCACCTTGATTTTTACATGCTTTGTACAGGGTTGTGTAACCGGATACGCATGAATTTCGGCGGCGGTGGCGGTCGCTGGTGTTATTTTGCATATTCTATTGTTATTTCGGTATTAACGAATTTAAAACTGAAACGCGCGACGCGCGTGCGGCCTTCCTGCTTTGGATTTCACCGCGGGGGAGATAAAAGGGCGATCCCTTTTAGAGCGAATGGCGAACTCCCCAGCGTAATACGAACTCCATCGTGAAACGTAGAGTTTCGTATTTCATTGGTACACGAAATACAGAAAAATATTCGGGGTGAATCGCGTCAGTAATATCCACGATTTCGAATCATATCGACAGATCTCTCATGTTATCATAATGTGTTAATTTTAATTTGCGTTAAACGCAAATAAGACCATATTTCATTATTCTTTTATTTCATGCAAATCTTGTTAGAATATTTTAAGTAATGTATGACGTAATGGTGTTAATTATTCATTGCGTTGAGTAGCAGTTGGAATAACAATAATTGAAGAGATTATTTGAAAACTGCAGTCTTAAATTCTTTCGTCTTTAAAGTGAGTATTTGTGATCATTTTGTGATTTAATCTGTATAGTATTTTTGTATAATATAAATATAGAAAACTATCTTATTTATGTATGCTCTTCCAATATCGAGTGTTGCTAATTATATCTTTCATTTTTTCTTTTTCTTTTTCTTTTTTATGTTTTATATATATATATATATATATACTCACTCTTTTTAACTCTGTTGATATACAATGAGAGGATATGTCAAGTATCGCAACAGTTTCGATTCGCAGCCGGAAACAGTCAAGTCCCCTGACGATGGATCGCCTCGCTTGTCATCGGCAGTATGGATTATTGAGCTGATAAATTATAGGAGGAATTTCGCGAGCAACTCGGTCAAGTGTCTGCTAAGGGACACGCGAAAATTTTTATTTGCCTGGGCGCCGTAAAGAGCATCTCGTAAAGTATTATTGCGTCTCGGATAAAATGCAGTTAACTTTTACGCGAGCCATCCGCGATGCAGCGGCTGCGGAAACGGAGAATCGACCGTGTCCGATGCGAGCGGAAGCCATTATTTGCATAATTATTTCGCGCGGTTGTTATTCGCGCTCTCGGCGCAACGATAATGTCCGCAGCAGCATCGGTTTACAGTGTAATTATTATTGCTGAAGTTTTACGTCCAGTTTTGTTAGCGCAATTAATGTTAAATAATTTCTCGCGGAATTCGGAAAAAAAAAATGTAACTCGATAGTGAAAATCATCTTCGTATATCCCCGATAATTGTGAAGATTCCTTTTCTAATTCGCACTAGATCGATTAATGATAATCTTGTCCATCGATGTAATTTATAGCTCTCTCATCTTCGACAACAATCGCGTTAAATTAAGCGTCGCTGGATAGATCAACGCGATCGGTGTTAAATCGCCGGTTACAGGAAATGCAATGGGCTGTGAAACAAAACAAAAAAGAGTTGCGATACACTCTCGCGAAAATGAAGCGCCAATCGCTTACGTCAATTACGGGAATCGACGGTGCTTACTGGGCGAGTTGTTACATTAACGCGGAAATATTGCCTCCGTTTGCGAGCGATACACGCTGCACGGGGCTTTCATTTATTTTTCGAACCTCTTTCCGGTTGCAACAGCCCTGCGCGCGCACTCCATCCCATTGTCCCTTTCTTATTTTTCTTTTTAATATTCCCGTTCGTTCATGTGCAACATCCGTTTATTCGCTAATTAATGGCACGTCCATGCTAGTATCCGGAAACTACATCGTACTATATACACGCCGGTGTAGTGTAGTAATAGTAATTATATATTTCTCTTTCACTCCCCTCTCTCTTTCTCTTTCTTTCGGAATTGTGCGAGGAAAACTCGAGGGCACATTTTCCTATATTTCCAGTCCAGTTTATAACGAAGTTATATATGCGGAAGTTATAATCGCGTACTTTTGTTTGTAATTATAATAGATAACTGTATTCATGGATTCAATTAAACATGCCGTTTGATTTTAGGAATCATTTCCTCGCAAAATAATCCCTACAGATCTTAGATCGTGAATATTATTCTCGTCTTGTTTCCTAAATCGACAAATTATTTCGACTCGTGCATATCGCGGGAAAGATCTTGGCGTGCCGTTTAAGCGATATATAAATGTTAATTCGCCGCGATTCATTTTCGTACCCTTATTCCGTTCTTAAGCGGTTAATCGTTAGCTAATGACTCCTGCCGGAGCTGTCTTTTCATCGTCCGCCATTCCCCGATGCCGATAGTATTAAACTAAACCGTCGCGCATAATTCGTGACGATTACCCGATTCCACTGGTATCCACCGAGGCGTTTATTCCCGGCCGATAGCGCAAAAGTAGATAGCGGCAAATTGGAGATAACATTTCTGCATAAACTTTGCATTGAGATTAAACGAACGCCAATTGGCCCGATAGATTTTTATCTCTCAAGAGACGGAAAGGAGGGAAAGAAGAAAGACGATGATATCAAAATGGACTTATAGGTTTGAATTAACCGGATTCGCGCGATAAATTAGCCGGTATCGGAAGGCAGAAATGACGAGAGGGAATTAAAGTGCAGAAACGAAATAATGTAGTACCGGTTACTACGCTTCGCCGACCCTCGATGAGATTCCGATCAAGTAAAGTATATTTATTTTGCGTCGAACGTCGGCAGTTATCGTAGCGAAACGTAGCTCCGCAATTATTGGACGACTAGCGTGGGACATTTAATGGATATCAAGACTGATGCGCCTCCAGTAAATTGGTGGCGTAATTATTATTGTTAGCGCGAACGGACCAACTTCTCGAGAGCTCATAATGCAATCCGCATTCTCTCGAAGCGCGTTTGCACGCCGCTGCTCAAGAAAATTGCATTTGTCGCAACCGTAGCAAACGGGAGCGATTGTGCCAGCCTGTACTCCGTTCCGCTCGCCCGCTTGTTATACCAATAAACAGAGACGACGCTGCTAACAAAGCTAATGCAACGGAATTATCCAATAGTTAGTTAACGTAATGTAGTAATAATATAATTACTGTTTCTGTCTGCGTTTCTTACGGCATAAATCGCGAGGTTTTATATCATATCTTTTATATCTGTCAGCGGAATATGTATTTTCAAACTGGAACAAATTATTCTTTCTTCTTTTTTTTTTTACCGTTTCATTATTATTATTATTACGTTATTGCGTGGAATTGACGAGAAATAATAGCGCCGTCAGTTGAATTAATTGTTCGCGTGTCATTAAAATATCACGGGATATCTTTTTTCCGTTTCATCGCAGTATTCGATATTTTTGTTGTGTAAGCCGATTCCGATTCGGCGTTTTCGTGTGGCGGAGCAGTCTCGCTTTCGAGCTGTCGATATCGATTTACGCGCACCGTGCGGATTTGATCGGCTACGCACGTCGAATCTGCGCGCTTCCGACACGACGGCGGCCAACAATGGCCAATGGGAAAACGTTCGGGTTCGTCCCTCGTGTGAAAGAGTTAAAGCGAGCGTTGTAAAGTCATCCGCTTAACCGGCGCGAATGAAATCCGTTCGGCGGATTTTATCGCGCGGGAAAGGAACGGCACTGTGGGATGACGGAATACTTCCACGAGATTACCCGCCGCCAGCCCATTCGATTGTTCCGCCGTGGAGGGATCCTGCCACTGGAGCAGTCGATTTAATTGCTCTCTCTCTCTCTCTCTCCTTCGTTTTTCCCTCCTCATCCGTTCCTTCCCCGCTCGAATCCGCTAGTTTCCGTCCGCCGTTCCTTCCTTCTCGCAATCTCGCAACGAGAGGCAGTCGAGAATCCTCCCTCGAACCGAAGACGTCTCGATCGATTCCATCTCACTATATAATGTGAAAGGGAAAACACGATACATTAGCTCATCCATTACTCTGTAATAAATCATATCGTTGACTACTTCGTTCCAAGGTTTAACGTCCTAAGTTCTTATTGCATCGATAGTCTCCATTACTCAATTTAATAATTCATTGAGAATGCATATTTATATCTCCAATAAATTAATAATGTATGTTATTATTTCACTTATTGAAAAAAAATAACAGTTTACAGCAAAAAATTCTGAATCGGATTAAGTGTTCTTATAGATTTTTATATGTTGAAAACGCGTGCGTGCGGTGCCGCAAGCCAAAAAATTCCAGCCAAAAAAAGTCAAGTTTTCAGGATAATTGAGGTTTAATATCCAAAAAATGGCTTTTCTGACGATATTTCGTATTTTTTTTTTATAAAGAATGTTAACGTTATTTTGAAATTCTGGTAAAAGTCATAAATGAATGTATTGTTCATTTTCTATAAAATGCATTTTTTAATTTTAATATCTTACTTTTTAGCTATGTTATGAAGGATTTAAGTACAGAATTTCTCTAAGATTACATTTAATTTTAATTTATGACTCGATATACATACACAGATTATGCAACTTTTATCTGAAACATTTTTTTAGTGCGGTTTTTTTGAAAGATGGGCAATTAAAATAAGACACCCTGCGTATATATAATGTATTGTGTGTGTATATGTACGTACAGTTAACAGAATCTAATAATAAATTACACTGCGTCAATAGTCAAATTAGAATTATAGTTTATGACTTTATTATTATAGGTGAAAAACTTGATATTTCTAAAAAAACTCTGTATTTAAATCTCTTCATACAACATAGCTAAATAATAAAACATTGAAATAAAAAAATACATTTTATACAGAATAAACAATACATTCATGGCTTCTGATCAAAATTTCAAGATAATGCTAATCTTTTTTATAAAAAAATTCCACAATACCGCAAAAAAGCCATTTCGTGCATATTAAATTTTTAATTACTTCAAAAATCTGCTAGCGAAATTTAATTTGCGGTGTCCAAAAATCTATAGGAAGCACCTTGTCCAGTTCAAAGTAATAAAAACATTTTTTTTGTAAACTAGTGTAATCTTTAAAAAGCTTTTTTGAAATCTTTACATAAATGATGTTTTTAAAAAATGCTTTTAAAATAATAACAGAAATTATATTTTCAAGAGTGCATTACCGTGATCGAAGAGATACTTTCAAGAAGGAATGAATTATTTACGATTATAACGCAGCACATTACACGGGAAACGTTTGACGGAAATCTCAGTTGCGTGTGCGAGTTTTCTGGGGGATGTACTCGAGGCCTCAAGATTTCGCGCTGTAAATATACACGCAATTTTTTTCTACCGCCCTCCATAACTGTCGCACATATACAAGAATGGGGTGGGATAGTGGGGGTGAGTGGGGGGTGTAGCTCGCGACGCGTATATGAAACGTGTGCGCATGGAGGGTCCGCGAACGACCGCGTGAACAAACGACCCGTGTCTTATCACCGCGAGACTGCATTTTATTATCTAAATGGCTTTCAGCGAGCCACGCAGGGTAGTCGTAACAGGGATGTCGCTTTACGAGTCGGCGAACTTTCGAAGAAATTCCCTCGCGCGTCACTCCCTTCGCGACTTTTTCGTGATACTTTAAGAGTATTCGTCCAAATCCACCCTATCCTTTTTGCTGGAAATTTTTCTTCTCATTTCTTCTGACTTCGTACTTTCTTTACCCGATTTTTTTTCTTTATCAGATCGCATTTTTGTTTAATATTTATTTTAAATTATTAAGCGGACGTTAATATAATTTTACGCTTTATCACACTGCATATTTTTGTTTTATCTGACGCTGATTGTCCATACGGGGGACCTCCATTATTTGATGTTGTGTGTAATTTATTTGGGCGAGCAAACTTATTCGCGTAAAATTATTTGCATTATTATGATAAGCTATTATATCACGTTGTAATTCTGATATCCATTATCAGTAATTAACGGATATAATATCATCGATATATTATTTTACATATAAAAATAGTGGCTAAAATTGCTTTTGCAATAACGAAACGTGCTTCATGTTTTAGTATCCATGTTTTAGTATCCATGAATTCGTTACTCTTTGTAATCTGCTGAATAGTAAACAGAAGAGACGGTACGCTTATAATGGCCTACAAAGTACGATTGCAAAATTCATAAGTGCCTTGACGAGTCAGACTTTAGTCTATTATTACACACGTAACTTTTATAGTGCGAGTTTAGTTACTCACAATGAAATTTTTGATTCTCTAACTCACAGTTCCAGTGTCAGAGATATTTCTAGGAACAAGAAAAAGAACATATTTCGTGCTGTGTTGAATCTCTCTTCAATATGTATCAAGCGGGTTCTAAAATTTTCTCTGAAATTTGCAACGGAAATATTTAATAAATTTTATAAAACCAATGTAAATATGACGAATAATAAATTCGCGGTTTTAACCACTCACTGTTATCTTGTTGACCGAATTCGTTATATATTGTGGTTCGCCCTATGAATTTATTTCTGACTGTTGAATTAATGACAGAATATCGGTTCGTCCTCAGCGTAAAAAAAAAAATATCCCATTGAACTTTAGAAACATTCAGAAGCCAGAAATAACGCAGAGTCGTTTTATCGGTCGTCTGTCATAAAACGCTTTGTATTGCAGATCGATAAGGGTAGGCAGAATACTTCGTTATATAACGGGCGTTTAGAAATCGATACAATGCGGAAACTATCTCTCGACGTCTATTCGATGTATATATCATCTTTCGCATTCGAGAAACCTGTCGATATCAATGACTCATTAAGTCGAGGTAATGACCAACCTAAGACAGAATTGTTGGACCATGGAATATCGCCATTATAAGATGAAGGAGAAGAAAATAGCGCAGACAGAAATTTCAAGAGATTAACGATCACCAATGCAATATATAATCATGTTCTCTCTTTCGGGATGACATAATATTGAGAATATATTCACAAACGTTTTCTGTTCGTTATCAGAATTACTATTTTTCAAGACCGCTATATAACATTTATTTAATCTCGGATGTATAATATTTTAAACAACTTTATAATAAAAAAATAATGCAAGCGTATTATTTTTTTATTAACTTTGCTATGTGGATAACATAAAACTCTAGAGTTATTTTTTAATTTGTGTGCTTACAACTTTCAACTCAATTTAAAATTGAGTACAGAATTGAAGGAAAGAATCGATATAAAAGAATTTATTTAACAAAGGGCGTGAAATTCGTGACAGTTACAGATCCCTTTTACGGTACAGTACAGATGGATAAAAGAGGTGAAAAAAAAGATTACTTAACAAGACACGAGACGTCGACGGTGTTTCGATATCTTTCGTTGTAGTTCGTCGTAAGGCAGATAACGTTTTGCGCCTATTAACGCTCGCGGCGAAAAGTTTTAATTAACAGTATCGAGCGGACTTTCCCATTCCAATCGGCTTCCGAAGTTCAAACCAGCTGCTTGTACTCTAAAAAAGAAATTTTATTTAATTCGGGCTTAGCCTGCTCGTTAGAAATATATATCACCGCGATGGGGGATCATTGACTTCATTTTTTATGATAATCGATTGGTCGCAATTGGGCGAATTTTACACTTAAATTTCATCCCGAATTTCATAAAATACACTTTTGCACTCGATGAGAAATTTTTCTTTCGCTCTGATTCGTATATAAATACTTGAAAAATGACTAAAAATTGACAAAACGCTTTTAAAGAAAATTGTCGTGATTAACGATTAATTAATTATTTTTATGTATTTCTGTAACTCTCATATGTTTTAATTTTCTAAATATTTTTCATCTGTCGGACTTCGTTAAATAAACATTAGATAAAACATTAAATAAACATTAAAATAAACATTATTTATGAGTTTCGTGTATTAATATAGTATTAAATTCTCGAAATATATATATATCTTTATTTTTTGATTAAGTAGTCTTTATTGTGTGTTAAATTAAGTAATTCTGCTTATGATGTATCGTATCGTGTCATAGTGACGATTATAAAACTTGATACATTAGCGATTATATGGAAGAGAGATGCTTTTCTTGCCGCATCCTTCCCTACAATGTTTTCCCTAAGGAGAGTTACATGTAAATGCAAAAATGCATTATTTAAGTCTAACGGGATCAGCACTGCTCGTGCTGACGCAATGGACTAAAAGGGATTACAAAATTGCATACGTTGCAAAATAAGTTTTCAAGTTTTTTATTTAATTAATATTACAAAAACGTTTTGATAATACAGACAATGTGAATTTATAAAGGCTTTATAATGCGGCAAATGGAAAAAGTAATATTATAATAAAATGTTAATATGCAATGTTTTAATTCATAATAAGCGTTAAAAATGAAAAATGTTCTACATTTTTCACTCGTTGCTCTTTTTGCATTTCCATTGATATTAGATATTAGATTATTCTTTTCATAAATGTGGAAATATCATGTCATTCCATATTATCAAGCGATACAAGAAAATCAACGCCATACAATTTTTTGGCACAGCTCTACCAAGATATGAAGAACGAGGCTCGAAATGTGTGGGATATTTCTTCTTTCTTTATATTTCCTATGAGATTTAGTGGAGAAAAATGGACGAGACACGTGGCAAGGGACACGCGGCAAGGCACGATTACCGAGAGTCGAAGAGTCTACTACTAGTAGTGATAAAAAAAAAACGTGTTTCTCTCGATTTCATTTGGTGTCTCGCAATCGTGGCCAATAAACGCAGACCGCATGTATCGATTTCGACAAACGAGGACGAAGAATAGCTGGATATGTGCATGCGCGTACGTTTTTTTTACGCAAAATGCGCATCGGATCGTGCAAACGTCGAATGCACATGCTGCCTATGGGGTGACTGCAATTTTTGTCATACAAAATGTTCTATTTTTTTTCCCCTATCAAACATGTACATGAAACACTTGGCAAAAGACACAGTATTTGTACGAAACAGCTTTTGTCATACTAAAAGCGTAACACAAAAGTTTATATCGGAATATTTTGATTATCGTGAAAATGTTTAGCTTATTTCAGAGAGTGCAGTATAAGGCAAATATTTTGTACATCCAAATATAAATCTATCTCGCTTTTCGTATTTTACATCGAACGCATAAACAATTTCAAATAGATCGTCGCCGGCTAATGATTCTCATACGTGTGTTTTATATAGTAATAGGGTAATATATAGTAAAGGGTAATATATTTTCAATACCAATTATATATGTATTCGTATATTTGTGTAACGAAATCATCCGGAATATGCATTGCAATGTGCAACATTTTCAGAATTTCTATCGTGTATTCACTGCAGCGATCGTGTCCTCGGTTAATGCTTTAATTCAATGGCCGCGCGCGGATTTGAGAGAGTGGGAGATATAGTATGTGTGCGTTCGGTCCACAACAACTTAATGAATTGGCATGCAACTTTTTTAATCCCCATCGGGCCAACGGTGTAATCAGCAGCTGCCGCAATTACGAGCACCGTCAACGACGTAGTCGTGAAAGTCGGATATTATGCATGCGCGTGTATAACTTTACGACCGCGTTTTCGTCGCGCTGTCAGAACGAAGTTTGCGCGGTGATTTCATTACGGCCGGCGAATAAAGGATGTGCGTTTAGGGCGCACATTGTGTGCGACGCGCGATGGAATTCACCATGATATAGTAAGCGTCGCATCTCTGACAAATGCACCACCCTCCCACCGAAAAATGCTAATTTAACAAGCACGGGAATTTCTCGCTATTACCGGGATAGCGGTATTGTCCGAACAATAGCCCGAGGAGGAGAATGACAGAAATAAGAAATCCAGATTAACGTTTCGCACGTTTGCGTCTGAAATATTATTGCAGCTTTATACTGTGACTGCATGTAATCAAGATGTGATAAAAGTCCAAGAACATCTATTTGCTGCAACCTCTCAGTTTCTCTCGACTCTCACTCGGTTTTTATTAAGTATGCAAAAGTAGAGAAATGTAAGATTGCTATCCTAGCTTCTCTCGTTGCACGCGTAGAAAATTATATGTACATGTCGAAATAATATGCAACCGCGCGCGGTGTATGTGTGTGTGTGTGTGTGTGTGTGTGTGTGTATCGTCTAATGATGTATACGACGGTAAGGAGGTGCATGGTACATCTGCCTGTATACGTCGTTCATCCAGTTACATTCCAGGCTGCGAAGATCTTTCATCTCTCTGATAAATTTCACACACACACGTACACAAGCGCACACCCCCTGATTCTTTTATTTCGACTTTGCCGGGCAAAAGCTACATATCCCATTTCATACTTGAAATAGGACGCCATCGGGCTTTCTCCAAAATTCCGTACGTGCCTGAAAACGGTCCGACGATATAAATATTTCTCGCGGTGCTGCCGCTTGTAGATCGTTCCGCCAACATGAAATAATACAATGAACGAAGCGCATTTTCGGAAGCTGCAATACTGAACGGAATAGAACTTACTGAACAGATGGACACTTCGGAATAACATCTTCTCGAAATTCCTCGGGCGTCTTTCTAAGATACGTTTCTCATTGGGACAAGACACGGCGCATCATTCCCGTTTCCGCTTTACTAGCGCGACGTGTGTCGTTTCACCCTTATCTTCCATCTCATCTTTCTCAAACGACCGAATGTTAAATGTCGAGAAAAGAGCCGAGTGATTTCGAAAAACGACCATCGAGGATATATATATATATATATATATATATATATATATATACACATATTCGGAATGATACGATTACCGGAATCGCGGTTAATTAAACCCTTTCCGAAAAGAGCGAAGCGAGGTGCACTCGATTAATGAACTATTGGAAATGCATTCGCGGGGTAAATTACGGACCGACTTTTGTAACTCGAAAGTTTGCCTGTCGCATTAAAGTCGAACGATTCTCGTATTTCGTTTCGCACTAGTCAAAGTGATACGATTCTCCTCGAGAAGTCCACGACGAGTTGTATTAAATTGTAAATCGATTATGGTAGAAACGACTTTTAGGTCACGCGACATTTCGTCAGAGGAGGATAGGAGGAACTGCGGAACTGCAGGGAGAATTATGCGGCCCTCGTTGCGAAACTTCTACTTTCTGGCGCAGGCAGAAACGCCCTTTTCGTCCAATTTCCTGTCCCTAATTTCCAAAAGTGAGCAGGTTGCCGAAGTGACGCGATTTTCGCGAAAAACTTTCCTCGGCAACTCCGATTTCTCGCGTCTTCTCCACCTTCTTTCCGTCTCGCTTCCTCTATACCGGCGGGCGACGGAATGATTTACCGTGACGACAGACCGCGTCGGAAAGTTTGTCGTTGCAGCCGACGCATTCGTCCTGGTAGACGGATTCTCCTCACCTGTTCCAGTTGCTTCTTGGGATTCCTGCCAAGGATACCATACCCTACGGATCGATGCGACAGCCTACTCAGGGCTAATGCTAGTCAAAACATCGTTCACACGAGCCTCTATATGTGCCAACGAGCAGGAGAGAGTATAGAAGAGAGTGAATGGGAGACAAGAGGCATAGAAGACAGTGTAATGACAACAGAGAGAAAGAGACGAAGGACAATCCTGTCGGAGGACCTCCAGGGAGGCAATGAAAATTTGCAGGGATCCCACCCCAACCTGCGCTGCAATCTTCCAGCCAATCTAATCAGTCGGTATGCCTGTACAAATCTGCAGGAATTTAGGACCGTCCTTCCGTTATCTAGATTATTTAGTGTCTGCCTGAGCTGTCTCCTTCACTTCTCTCCCTGCGACCAACCCTATCTTTCGTTGTCTCTCCCCCCCCTCCCCCCCCTCTCTCTCTCTCTCGCTCTCTCTACTTTGTCGCAGCGGAAGTGGATATACGCCAGGAACGGATTTCGAGGGTGCATGCGCAATGTGGGTGTGCACCACCCGTCTCATCCCTTCAGAATCCCCTTCGTGCTTCAGTCGCCATGCTTCCTCCCTTTCTGCCCGCCCTCCCCCCGGGGTCTGTCTCCGGTTCTTTCCGCCGCGACGAATTCGCGGGTCTGCAAACCGACGACAAATGGTTTTTCATGCTGTCGGGCCGCGCGGTCGCGGCCGCAGGTCGCATAATTGGAGCTGTAACACGTGCTACAGACGTTACGTGAGTTTTCTCGCCGCGGGGAGAGGCAAACAGGGGAGAATAGAGATGGAGGGGTGGAATCGAAGGAGGAGGGAGGGGAAAGGGGACGAATCGCGACGAGGAAGGAGGATGGTTGTGGTATAAAGGGGCCAGAAACTGATCGCGGCATGATCGCGGCCCCCGGCTTAATTATCCCGGCGCTTCTTGCCGGTAATCTGAATTTTGCACGCAAGCCGGAGGCGGGAATGTACACCGGTAGTGTAATATGCTGCAATTAAGGATGAATTGTGGCGTGCTTCGGCCGCGAACGCTTGTTTATTATGATATGTATCTTTTTTTGGCGGGATTTCGTAACGAGTCGAGGTTTTTCGTTTTGCAAAGTCCTCATTTGCCGACGCCATTAACATTCGTGGTATTATAATTAATTTTATCTTCTTTGCTACTCCAAATTGAGAGGCGGTCGACCGGTGGAACTAATCAAGCCTTCTCGTTAACGAAATTTGCGTAATCAATTATTTTAGATTCAAATAATAACAACATGTTATGTGTCGCAATTGTGGTGCATTTCTAAACCACATAGAGGCAGTAAACAAAGCTCAACTTAAATGGCACAACAGCTAACAGCGTAGCCCTTATGC
>NW_017259213.1:1342336-1351462 GCF_001594045.1 Atta colombica | reverse complement strand
TGTGTGTGTGTGTGTGTGTGTGTGTGTGTGTGTGTGTGTGTGTGTGTGTGTGTGTGTATGTGTAGTAAATGAAATCAACACGTATGTATAAATAACAAACGGAAAATGTACGAGCAGAAGTGTAAACCATTTGCAGTGGTTCGTTACGCGCAGTAATAACTAATTAATACGCGATAATTTGCGAACCTGTCCGCCGCAGCTAATTCATCGGGCCGCTGCTGTTACCGGATAAATTCCATGGAAAAGATTAATTATCGTTACCAATGCACATTTTATTATTTATCATTACGTTCGGTGGACAGCTGCTTATCCAAAAACCAACGGTGAATGCTTTTTTTCATGCCATCGTTCGTGGGCAGTTCTCGCATAATCGCGCTTGTAACACGTGTTACCGACGCGAGGGCCGTCCGGCGAATGAAATTTACGGTAAAAAAAAAAAAAGGAAAAAAAAAAGAACGGTCGCGCCTGCAGCACGTGAGTGATCGAGCCTCGATTGTGTCTCACATTTAAGCGTGCGGCTGTCTAATTATCCACCGTTTCTTGCTCGTAATCGCAATTTCACACGCGACGATGTGCGAGGCACATCGCACATAAACAACCGCAACTCCGCAGGTTAGGAAGAATTTGCTATCGCTCTCCTTTGCTAAAGAACGTGTCCATAAATAATAAGAAACCCACATCATATTGCGAAGTCCATAAATAGTACGAAGAAACGTCTCATTATTAAGTTTATTAACTTCTTTTGCGGGGCGTTTTATCTTTTTTCATCACGCAATTTTGCACAAATATTTGCAAGATTTCTCTTTATTATTTCTATTACAAGATTGCACGATTTTTTTCTCTTTAGGTGACGTTGATCGAGTAGCTACATGACTTTTTTGACCGTTTACTTTATATTTATTATTCCAACATTTTCTCGGACACAACGGGTCTTCAAATGGCGATGAATATGCTCGTGTGCGGTAGTACGAGCTCTAATAAAAGTTTCGTAGGGAACTCAACTACGTGAACGCGTATAGTTCCGTTGCCAACGTGATCAGATTTTCTAGCCGCAGCGGCCGCATGATGTACGGCTGCGAAACGTCGACACTGTCGGCAACCACACGGCGATCCTGAAATCGAACAGGATTTACCATTGGTTTTTCGTGCATCAGCCGTCGCGCGTGTGGCGCGGCCTAGCACCACATAATCGACGAACGTTATAACCGCGAACTTAGCCGGTACGTGTTACTGACGCCGACGCCGACGTCGCCGGCGGCTGGATGGCGGTTGGATTTACGGAGATCAATCTTGCTCCTTTTTTACGGACCGCCCGTAATGCGCCGAACTTGGCCGTAAATTACAGTGGAGCTTTCTCCGTGCTGCAACATTTCCCTCGCTTAAGTATTCCACCATCGGCCCACTTATGCCACCGATGCATTTTTATGCGGCCGATTACCCCTTTCCCGCCCTCTCTCGCCCGCGCAGAATTTTCTGTTATCCAATCCTCTCGGCCACGGCATCATTATCCATGGCACAAATCGAGAAGGTAGATCGTTCCGCGGATATATTTATTGCGTTATTATCTGCTCTTACACTTCTCCTTTTATTTACGGCACCACTTCTATCGCCTTCCCACTTTGCTACTTTAATGAGTACTGCGAACGGTAACTTCGGTAGCTCGAGATGGGCAAAGTATAAAATCGTGTCGGCGATCGAAATTTCTCAGCTCACTGAACCGAAATTTGAATAATAAGTGAGACGATCTTCGTGAAAACTGCAATATTCTTCTATTCAGCTGTATTTTTCACGAATACTTAAGGAGATGCTGGACTGAAGGCTGAGGAAAAGACTGAAGGGAAATTCTGTTTTACTGACCATATGCACTTACACATATACTATACGTCACATATTATTTTCACTACGTTATTATTGTATTGATATCGCAGCCGTAGTACAAGTTTTCAGCCACATTATTTTCTTATACTAAAGTTCCTAGCTTATTTCTATATACACAGTATGTTCTTTCATTTAATCTCTGATGGGAACTAAACCTATTTTTTTTATAAGTTTAAAACTTTTACATAAAGTAAATTACGAGTTTATGCTAGAAGCCGATAACAAAATTATAATTTTCCAATTTTTTTATTTTGTATATGAAATTATTCCCATTGTATTATTGTTTACACTTTAATTGTGGAAAAAAATTTATAATTTTATGTAAACAGTAAAAAGATTATTGTGTCTGAAAATAATCATGTTTAACTGGTAAAACAGATTATTTTCATCGTTTCTAAGGAGATTCTAAATTGAATCCAAACCTGTAAACCAAACTCCAATGAAATTACTATTTTACCGACTTATACTATGATTTACGATACATGATCTACGATTTACGAAAATCACTACATACAAATTACATTACATACAAAATACATTAACATATACACATGTCATATACATATAACACTAAATTTTCGCACACAATCTTTTCTCTTATACTGAAGCTCTTAGGCTTATTTCTAATAGTACATCAATATTATTCCTTTATGTAATTTCTAAAACCGAACCATGTCTTATACGTACAAAGTATAAAACTTTTATACAATTGTTATGAATCGATATCAGAAGTAGATAACAAACTGTAATTTTCCAATTTCTTTTTTATTTTTCGTATGAAATCTTAGACTAGGTTATTATGATTATTCTTTTTAGTTAAACTTCTTGTGCACACTTCTTCTTTCTTTTTTTTTTCCTTTCAGTGTGAAAAGAAAAGAACGAAAGATGAACCATGCAAGAAGTCAAAAAGAAATTGGAATCCTATTGTCTGTACTGTTCTGTAGAAGAATTTTCAAATTTGTAAAAATAATACACGCAAAAAATTGATATAAAAATTATTGAATTTGACTGATAAAACAGCTTTCAGGATTTCTTAGAAAAATAACCAATGTCCCTTTTTGTGCATCACTGCATGAAGATCTTTTCTATTTATATAAAAAGAGGGAACAACTTGATTCATACTAATTAAAAACTTACGCGATTGTTGTACAGAATATTTGTATATTTCTAATTTTCTACTTTCTGAATTCAACTCAATGTGAATAATCATTGATATCAGTTTTAAGTATCCCACTAGTAATCAATGGAAATGTGGAATCCTAGCTAATCTTGTTTACGTATATAAATTTAATGTACCTACAGTGAGTGCAAAAAGTATTCGTACAGAGAAAATATTAGGTGTACAACTTTGCTTCCGCCGTTTTTTTTTTCCGAAATTCGAGGCTTTATTGTAAAAAACTGGTTATACATTTATGATTCAAAGTATTGTCCATCGCTGGCCACTACTTTCTCCCATCTTTCGGGTAGCGTACGAATCCCGCGTCGAAAAAACTGGTCATCTTTTGAGGCTACGAATCGATCCAATTTTTTACTTCTTCATAAGACCGGAAGTGCTGGTCAGCCAGGCCGTGTGCCATTGATCGAAACAAGTGATAGTCAGAGGGAGCAACGTCTGGAGAATACGGCGGGTGGGGTAGGACTTCCCATTTCAACGTTTCCAAGTATGTCTTGACCACTTTCGCAACATGGGGTCGAGCATTGTCATGCTGCAAAATCACTTTATCGTGTCTCTCGTTGTATTGCGGCCGTTTGTCTTTCAAGCTCGGCTCAAACGCATCAATTGCGTTCGATACCGATCGCCTGTGATTGTTTCAGTCGGTTTTAACAGTTCATAATACACTACGCCGAGCTGGTCCCACCAAATACAGAGCATGACCTTGGACGTCAAAATCACCGTTCTTGAAGTGTTGAAACCACTCACGACACGTTCTTTCACTAATAGCGGCCTCACCATAAGTATTTGAGAACATTCGATGAGCCTCAGCCGCAGATTTCTTCATATTGAAGCAAAAAATTAAAACCTCCCGCAAATGACGAGAATTTGGCTCGTAAACTGACATTTTCAATCGAGAATAACTTTATGACACAAATCGACTAATGTTTCTATGGGGTTATGTTGACAGATGCCCAAGTTTATTGTATGACGTCTATGATCTATTTATTTCGATCACCACTTACCGCTAAAGCCATCTATAGGAAAACGGCGGAAGCAAAGTTGTACACCTAATATTTTTTTCAAAAAACTTTATTTTAAAAAAATAAATATTATCCAGCGAGAAGTGAGTCATCGAATTGATGTCAAATCGATCTAAATACGATGATTTCAACTCAATGTAACGTCGATTCAATTAATTGATGATTATTTCTTGTTGGCTAATTAACAATTTATTCATAAAGAATAAAGCAGACTGTATATGTTTCTTAAAATTATATATGTATATTAAAAGATGTGTATTAATTATATTTGAATGCTCAAAAAGTATTCGTACAGATGAGAAATTTAGCTTCTAAAATCAGGAATACATACGAAGCTCGTTTATTTATGTTAGAACAGAACGTATTCATTGCGAACGTATAAAATTGCTAATTAATGTTTATTTTCTAAATAAGACTTTTTTTACAAATTTCCTTGTACGAATACTTTATGCTCTCACTGTATACGATATTAGAAGATTAGAACTGATGTACAAATATTTATATATTGTTCAAGTTTTCTTTTGTTTTTAGTTGAATTTTACTGATTATCCAGTGTCAAATATGCCAGTGATTACTCAAATTTGGAGAGTAACTTACCTATTTCTTTTCGAATCGATTGAATGTAATATTTTACAAATGCAAATCGCGTTCCTGGCATTGTCGAGCCACATCGAAATAAAGTGTCATGATAGCGGCTTAAAATGTCTTCCTGCTTGCGCGCGTCACCTAAATTAGACGACAAAGGCCGCCGAATGACATAAACATCGCGTGGCGACCGCGTCATTTTATTGCGAGTTAACAGTCGGAAATGCCGTCGGTCGTTAACCACTTTCGACAGATCTCGCGAACACGCACACCTCTTTGTACACACGGACGGCAGATAACGCTCGCGCGCACAGGTTTACGATTGCCGCTGGTTATAGATTACGCTGCGCAAAGATGCGTTTATTGGACACTAGCCGAGCATTTCGCTCGAACTTTTATTGGCCAGCCGATAATTCCGCAGATCCTGAAGCGAAAGCTTATAATCAAGCGTCGAGCGGTATCTAGAGCGGTACACGGCTGGTCATAAATAAAAATTAAAAAATTTTTATAACGCGCGCAGAAATGCTAAGCGCTAGTCTCACTTGCGTATTGAATTATTAAAAGTCATTCCGTTTTAACGTTGAAATTGTTCTCTGAGTTTAATATCGATCTCGTTAATTTAGTGCAATTGTATTCGATTAGGTTCATAATTTTACAATTGATTTTCCTTTTAAATATTTTTGTTCTCAAATTTCTTTGTTATAAAATGGAAATACGCTATTCTATTTAAATTAGTTTGAATATGACCGGGAGCGATACATTCCCTACGTTTTATCGTCACGCATCCTTAGCTGCTTTACTAAACAGATGAGTCCGTACTTAATAGTGGCTGATTTCACGTTGTTTTGCTGAGAACACGCGAGGAGAAGGGTCTTGAATAACACGCGGACGTCGAGTAGGATACGTGCCGCGCTTAACTCCCATTTTGCGTGAACTTACGGTAAATTGCGAATCGCGAAGTACAGACACAGCACGGGAGGCGAAACGATAAGGCGAAGGGTCGTAACGAGGGCTCGACCGAAGCGGAAGGCCGGATTTTCCGCCTCGGGATAAAAAGCAGGATCACGACAACGTTCCGCGCTCGTGTTCGTCGCTACGTCAACGGAATACCAATTTTTCCGGTAAACGCATCCACGTCCCGGTACTTAGAAGCTCAGAGGCAATTTCGCAATTGCTCTGAATGCGCATCTCATAGAGAGAAGTTTCAGCTCGCGCAGTTTTCGCAACGGATTAATTCTGCTTGAATAAAAGAAGAAGTGGCACTTTCACAAGTGCATACGCAATGACAACCGTATCTTATGTTCTTGTAGATACCCTCTTCCTTCTACTAAATTCAATATTCGATCATTTTTACGTGGTAGACTAAAAATAAAAACACTTTTAAATAAAAATTTCATGTATGAAAATATAGTTTTTTTAATGGCAGATATAATTTTTATTGAAAGTTGAAGTCGCGACATATTGTCTTCATGAAAAAATTATATTTCAGTCACTGAGAAAAAAGGTCTGATTTAGTAATTCTGTTGGAAAATGGACGAACCAGAAATTTTTGGTTAAATCTACTAGAATTGTAGTTGCGATAATTAGAATTCTGATTGATATAATTATTCTAGTAAAAAGATAATCTAGTAAATTTTATCAGAAATGTTGTATCAACCAGAATTCCGATTAACTCGACTAGAATTTTAATAAATTTAACCAAAAAGTTTTGATTTTCAATCAGAAATTTGTTTTCAGTGAACCTTTCGACATTTATCAATTTCTCTTTAACTTAAAGTTTCGCAAAAATAATTATACGCTTACGCTATACATTATACGCTTCAATTTTCATTACACTCACTATATTTTATCGTTAGGTACAATTTAAGATACACGAATAACGTCGCAACAATATTTCAGTTTTGTATAATTTTGTTTATGACATCCGTGTTTTCCGATAGGATTCAAAGGTATGGCAACCTTCTTTCTGAAAAAGGAAAAGAAAAAGAAAAAGGAGGAACGTTACGTTATCCTTTCATGTTGCAACCTTGAAAAATACACGCTCGCGTTATATCCGCTGCACCCGTTCATAAACAAAGCCTTAGAAGCTTGCTGAAAGCTGGACCGCTCGAAGTGAAACTTTCTCATCCGGATGGGAAGGGAAGTTGCCAGCCGCCGCAGGGAACGTCATTTCTTCGAAAGCTTCTCCGACACAAGACGCTTCTATGTAAAAGTACTTTTTTCATTCTGTTCGTGAGTGGTGAAGAAACGTTTTATTTCGCGTTGAAGATAGCGAAAGGATGAAACGGATAATTAGCAAAGTGCGTGGAGAATTGTCATGCTAATAATAGACTGAAAGAAAAATGTTGCAAATTACTTACTATAATAATCTTATAAAAGATAGAAACGAAAACATATTCATAATATTTATTTATTTTATTAATTATTTTATTATTTTTTTATATAAAATAAATATCTTAATTTTACATAACATAAATATTGCGCATAATAAACTAAGAACCTCAAGAGATTTCAAAATTCGTGAAATACTCGACTAACGAAAGCATAATTAAACTCTTCCTTCGAGAACGTTTCCTCCGGGGCGCATTACACGGTCCGCGAATTGTGTGAAATATCACTTCAAAAGGTTACGTTAACTATGGCAGCCATATGAACACGCAAGTCATCGCGTCGCGTGATATTGAATGTTTTCAGAAATCCGCGAAAGCGAATTGGATACTGTATTGCGCTCGTGCCGAGTACTAATTGCTCGATAATTACGATTTCGCGTTGCACATCGGACACGCAGCGTTGGCGTTCCGCTGGAGCGATGGAGGACAGGGGCTGGGATGGGGGTGAATGCCGGAAGCAAATTGAAATTCAACAGTTCGGGGGCAAGGAACCTATCGGAGGGTGCCGCAACTCGCCACCGTGCCGGTATTGCCGGTTATACTGCGGGGAAGGTCGGTCGATTCGGGCGCAGCACGACACGGTATTCAAGAGGTTACCGAATGTCGTGCTCGTCGCTGAGGCCGAGATGTGGCGGCTGAATATACGCGACAATTGAGCACCGAGATGAAGGTCACACAATATGGTGGACGACATTGCCACAGCACTATTGACGTCGGTCTTTCGCCGGTTTGCTCGATTGTCACCGTTGTAACTCTGTACAGAGTTGCGCAATATATATCTGGCAAATTTTACTTAATTCTCAGTGCTATTTCAAATCGATTTTCATTTAGCATAGGGTAACTCCGGTATATATCGCATCTATCAAAAACTTAATTTAAGTATTATTTACTGTGTTTGTAGTAAACGAATTATATCAGTAAAAACTTTATACTGTCTATTACTATGAAAAAAATATTAGAAATCCAAAATATTTATTTTTTATATTAAAAAATAAACTTTTTTAAACCCTTGCAGTTTTGCCGTATATAGGGATGGGATATGGCTACCTATAGGGGGAGAGAAGGGGTATGTACGGCTCATGAAAAATTTACAAATAATGCATATAAATAAAATGTATAATAACTTATAAAATGTATTTATAAGATATATAAATAATGTTTTATTAAGGAATAAGAATGGTAAATATGTATATGAAGTAATAATTACAAATTTCCTACATATATTACAAATATTATGACATGAGGTACATATTTCATGTAATGCGTTTCTTGCATTTAGTGTACTGAATTCAATCTGTGTATTTTGTATACTTTGGGCATAAATCCCGTTCGCTAAAAATGCTGTATATCCCAAACAGGTGAGATATACAAGACAACAAACTAAACGAAGAATACGAAGAAAGCAAAGCACTTGTGTTTTGCTACACAACATGCTTTATTGTAATAATACATACACTATATGTATTATTACGAAATAACCACTAAGTCTTTTACGCATCCTACAATAATTATTTTATGTAGATTATAATTTATGGCGTTACTTATTACAGTGACAAATATAATCGATTGAACTCATAATAATTTCATTAATATTAACAATAAGAAGCTGAAATCATAACTAATACTAATATAACATAAAGACATGTAACAGAATAGTTGTGGGAAAATTATCCCCACTCCTTCTATTTTTTTTTTATTTCTGCGGCGTAAATCCCAGCCCGACGAAATTTTATTTTTGTTCTAATTCAAAGTTTAAATAAAGTTTGCTATTAAAAATACCAAAAATGACCACGGTCATTATTCTTTTTTAGATTAATAGATTAAATCTTTGTGTAAAATATAGAATCTTGAAATGTTTTATCTTTCAATAATTTCTATTTTATATATAGATGAAGTATATGATTCTTTATCTCTCAATATCAAAAAATTTTATTTTATTTTCATGTTAATTAATTCGCTTGATCCTTTATAAGGATTTTGAGTAAGAAATATTGATACTTTTAATATTAATAGAATTTTTATTTGAGACACAATCATCGGTAAATTTGATTTTAAATAACAATAAATTCAAAAAAAT
>NW_017259213.1:1306994-1342236 GCF_001594045.1 Atta colombica | reverse complement strand
TATATATATATATATATATATAAATTAAAATCATTTGTTACTCACGAAACATCCTGTATATCATATGAATAAAGCACGCAGTGTCGCTGTTTATTGCCAAGATGTCTCTCTATTATGCGAAGATGTCTGTTGACACATAGAATGCCCGCTTATAAAGCGAGAGAATAACCGGGGGAGCAATCGTCGTGATTGAAGATACGTTTCTCATCGGCAACGGAGTCTCGAAAAAGAATATTTCGAAGGAAATGCGGAAGTCCTTCAGGAAACAACGAGCGAACGAGTTATCCTGTTGGTATCGACAAACTCCTGTAGTAATTTAATATCCATTAAAAATTACGTACCTCGTAGCAAATATTTGATCCGCGTTAATTTATTTAAAAAATCTGCGCAAGTACTTTTCTCCGAGAACGAGTCGATAAATTACGGAGTTTGGAGGTGAACGCGCGCCAATAGGCAGCAAACGGCGGACGCGGTGATTGAAGCCGATTTTAATTATAAAAGCGGCGCGTAATAGGAATTACGAATTCAGGAACAAGCCCGCGTGGATCAACAGTTAATTAACTCTTCTCGTGTTAATTCAAAATACGGCGGAGTCATGCGACGTGGCCATCGCAGCGCGCATCTCTCACGCATCCTCTTACTCGGGACCGACAGAAAGAGGAGTAAGAGGAGGGAGGGAGAGAAAGAGAGAGAGAGAGAGAGAGAGAGAGAGAGAGAGAGAGAGAGAGAGAGAGAGAGAAAGCACGCAGCTGCTGGCAACTCCCACGAGAAAAATAAATTACGTAATCTCAGAGTCGCGCGATTCGCCCGCCGGCTTGCCCGGAACATTTTATTGGAGTCCGTCGGGCTGGGCCCTCGACGAAGTAGAGAATATACCGCAGCAAAAATATCGCGCTCGATATAACGCTCACCAAGACGGCAAACAACATATGAGGCGGAAAAGACCGGTGATATTCAGATTTGATAGATCGGATGCAAGGAAAAAGGATGTAGAAACCTGAAAATTTGCTGTTTTATTTATTTATTTTTTTATCGAGAAGGTACATAATTATGATAACGAATTTTGTCTCTTATCTCTTTAGTTGTGAATATATTGCTACAAGCTGTATTGCAATCACGGTTGCCACTTTTTTTTAGACTACATTTTCTCTGAAGCTCGACAGCTCTCTTACTGGAGATTGCAGTATTTTGCCGAAACTGGAAATTGCTCGCTGGAAATTCCTTTTCAAGACCGGAGGAAAATGGGACATTTAAAAGAAAGGTTATCAAAATTTTGAGAGCTTAGTCGAAGATTTTTTCATCGACCGGAGATTCATTCAAGAAGTCGAAGTCTTTCTGGTTGAAAATCGAAAAGATAGCAACGTGGTAACCTTTTTTATTTTGATCTCAAAAAAGAATTAATTGTGATATAGTGGAAAATAATGAGTATATATGCTTCTTTTTTTTGGATATTGAAAATAAATTGAGATATTAACAATATTTTACAATAGTTCGAAATTGATGTCGTTTTATGGCTACGATGTTTTCGAAATACATATGTAGAAATTTGAAGCATGTTGGAGGAGAATAACATTTTTACCAGATTTCTCTTGGATCCGGCGTCGCGCGAGTTCCCTTTATGCTTCGTATTTCGTGATGTTTTATGGATTCCGGTAGCGAGTGATAACATAAAGTTGCCGTATAAAGGTTGTCTTCTCCGGGTAGCACGTGACCCCGGGGATGCGATCGGGGGCGCACGGTGGAGCACGGGGCCCTCGTGCTCGCGGGAGTGTCTTGACAGAAACGAGCACTTCGAGAGAAATGTTCCTCCAATTATGGCCATCCCTCTCCGCCATGAGGAGAACGGATCTTCCCGGGAGAGCCATCCGCCTTTCTTGCCACGTAAAAATTCTCGGTGATTCCGCTTTAATTTAACAGCGCCTGTCCACTTCGAGGTGAAATACAAATGCAAATGCAAGCTCATGTGTGCCACGTGTATACGATACATATATTCCGAAAGAAACGCAATTCACCGTATTCCTCGCCCGGAGTTGCCTCCCAGGAAACATAGGATAAACTGCGTCCTTATGCAGATGCAATCGAGCGCGCGCGCTTAAGAAGGCGAATCGTTTCACGGAAAACTCCCGAAACGAGGAAGGTACTCCGACAACATTGATAAAAAAAGGAAATCGTACTGTTCTCAGTTTATGTCCAAGCCGCCGATTGTTTTTACTTTCGAAAAATTCACGAGTCGCAAAGGCTCTTATCTTGTACATTTGCAAGATTTTTTTCGAGTATAAATTTTTATGACTGCAATCGTCAAAGAATTCTTGCATTGTCATCTTGGAGAATTGCTCGCTCGAGGTGTTGTGAAACTTTCTCAAAGCTCCATTTATCGGACGAAAAGTATGAAAGTATAATCGAACGAAAGTATGACGGTGCTTTCCGAGATGTTACGCTCGTTACGCTCGCACTCGTGACCGTCCGAAAGTTTGACGAGCAAGAGTTCTCTGCGAGCAGGCGATTCGATAAGGGTTTCCAGTTTCCATCATGCGATCCAGTTTTCGAGGATCGATATTACGGATTCGCTGTTTCTGGAAATGGTGGAATACGGATAATCTTTTCCCGAGGGTTCCTTGTGCGACGATCAAACGTCGCTCCCCAAACAGTTAGTAGACCAAACAAGCGAGGCACGTCATTGTTTGCGCCACGCTACGATGTAATGCAATTCGGCGATGGGTATTCCACCTGGATACGGACGACGGTCTGGAATAACGTTCCATTGCATCGTGAGTTATATATCTAGCTGAGAAAGAGAGAGGGGCGGGAGGGGGATGAGGGAGGGAGAAGGAAGGGAGAAAGAGATAGAGAAGGAGGGAATTCGCGAATACGACGTGGTCTCCACGTTGATTTAACGTGTCTACCACATCGTGTGTCACGACGGTGGTTGGCAATTCGATGCGGTGTAGTATGGCAGTGTTGCAGTGTGGGTGGGCTAGAAGGACAGAGAGAGAGAGGGGGGGGGTGTATGCTGGCGGTAATAGATACGGCAATGAGCTCCGGAGCGAAGGTCGTAGCACGTCGCACTATTGTGGTCCCTATTGACACCCATAGACCGTCTAATTGTCCTTCATCTGCATCCTTAGAGACTATCATCGTGTTCATGTACACAAGATATTCTTATCTCGTCACGCGTGGTAGCCTTCTTTTTTCTTTAGCAAGGATAGAAAATGAAGTTATATCTATATATATTATCTAAAAATAAATCAATGACTTCAGTGCTACGCTGACGTAATCATCAGCAAATATTTACTGTTTTTCAGTAATATTAATTTAAAAATTAGGATTTTCTACAAATGAATTTACAGAAAGTTATAATCTCTAAAAGTGAATCAGTATATTAATAAAAGAAAAAAAAAACAAAATATTCACTAAAAATACGTCAGTTATAAGTGTAGCATTAAAGTCAATAATAATATACTGATTCACTTTTGGAGAGTACCCCAGATTGACTAAATTAATCAGTCGATTGAGTTGTATCATTTATTTTTATTTTATTATTATTACTTATTATTAATTATCAAAATGAATTTGATTATGTCTTCTACTCTATTAACTTGTATTATACCCGCTAGGATCTGATATATACATGCGTACCGAAAGTGTGTGTCATGCGCGTGGAGGTCGGAAAACACAGAAGATCCATCTTTGTCTCACGTCTCTACGTTCATTTTTCGTTGGCAACTCGAGGTTTTTGACATGCCATTTATCTATTAAACGTTGTCATGGGTCATGGTACGCGTGTGGTATTTACCCACGTGTCACTGTATTCATTCGTTGTTGTAACTGGGTCCTTTTTACGAGTTCATGTAAAAACGTCACTAGCGATCTTACGGTGGATATGAAATCATCAAATACCCAGTCACCGTTATATTATATTTTCGTTTCACAATGATTTGAAATAAATCCAGCTGCAAAATGAAATTTCATTTTCATACTAAATCACTTCCTCAATATGAATAAATCGTGAGATATTATAGATGGGCAGAAATTAATATCAAGCGTGAAATGATCGATCGCTGTCACGGGAATGAAATTCAGTTGAACTTAGGTCAAAATGATTGACTCCTATATATTTACGTAAATTTATACGTTATATATGGCGTTTGTGTTGTGTATTTTTTAGTAGGAGAGACTGAGGTCAAAAGTAACACGAGTAAACTATAACACTTACATAAAAAACATTATAAACAAAATACAAAAGCATAAGGAAGAGATAGAAGTTTATAATATATTTATTACAAACTTCTATCTCTCTCTTACACTTGCATATTTTGTTTTTCTATATAATTGTTATAACTTACTCCGTGTTATTTTTTATCCCTTGTCTCCCTTATACACTTAATTGAGTCCAGCTGAATTCCTTATAAATCATTAAGATGACATTGTCACGATTCCACGTGTGTGTATCAGACTCAAGTATAAAATGTTACATGCATGCAGCTATACATGTGTACGAAGTCCAGACAATAGAACCGAGCATAATCTAACGGCATCATATGTACACTGGTCCTGTCACAATAGTAGAGGTCGATGGGAGGAGGGTACGCATTGATATACACAAACCGCTTAATTACCACCTCTTCTCTTCATGAGTTCGACGCGAGTTCTGGAATATATCGCTGCGGGACACTTTGATGTCGTGTATCGGGAATACATTAATGTATGTATTGCATATTTGCTACATATTTTCTACGCGATTAGCTCCGTTTTCAACTGTATTCTCGGTATTAATTAAAGTAATTACTACGTAATGCGGGCATCATACATCTCTCTATTATGAAGCTGCACAGCGACGTCGATAATCCATCTAATTGTCCTTTGTCTCTGTATATCCTCTGGAAAGCATTCACACATATATATATATATATATATATATATATATATATATACACATATACAGGCGCGTGCGCGCGTATTTCCGCGTTGGGGTAGAAACGAGCTTCGCAGAGAAATCCATCTCCTTTTTTGTCGTCACCGGAGACATTTTCGTTCACGAGGGAGAGAAGAAATAGTAGAAAAGGGACTGGCGCGCGTTTGTGTTTGTACGATATTAACGATCAGCTCGCATCTGTATTCGTTTTAACGTTCGCTGGCCTATAGGCCGTACATTGTTCGTATTGGTCCCCAGCCAGTCATCGAGCATCCCGCTGTTAATTTAACGCTGTTAGTAAATTATGCGGCGGCTTTCAGACTGCGCGCCGCACGATATCGCTTTTGCCATCGGCCATCCGCGCGCTATTTAGAACAATAATAATTCTTGTCGTTAATTTATAGCATCGAGCGTCGATATACTTCCGTGGTCGGTTACGCGTCACCGGTGGAACGACATTTTCCCTATAAATAAATTCGAAACTCGACCGCCGTCGCCGCTGTCGCTTCATGAAACAGTTCGCACCACTACTCCATTAAGTTTTGGCTCAGTGTTGACCCGAAACGCTGAATTCACAAACATTCGTTATCGATCTGAAATATTAGACTTTGTGTCGTTTTTCCAACTTCATCAAAATTTATCTAAACTTCAGCGGAACGAAGAATAATATACCGTGTACGTGTCGCACAAACGTATTATTTTTAATCCTGCGACATGTCTTGAAATATATACTATTTTTTTAAAATGAGAGACTATGGATGATGAAAAAAGACTCATCAACGGGTACCATCAGTTTCAATGCAATGAGTATAAATCACACACACGTACACGTGATATAATTCATTTAATCTGCGAATGTGTAAACAAACAATTGTAAAAAATCTTTTAGAAAGGTTTATTTTATTATTGTATATAATATTATTTTTCATTTTAATATAATATTTCTCTAAATTCTTTGGAATGAATTTCCTGTTGAAAAAGAGTGGCAGAATTTTCATTCTTTTCGAGTGAGATTTCACTTCAAAGAATTTAGAGAGATTGTTTTCTTTTGCTGGAATGTAGGGTGCTTCTTAACAGGCTATAACGCAAACTATCTTCCAATATGATTCGAGTTAAAGTCTGATGATTAAGTTATTCATGCCTATCTATTTTCCTCTTATCATTTCGCCCGTGTTCTATAATGGCGTAACATCGCAAGATAAGCCAAGCGTCTCAGGTTTGCGCTTTGACACGGGGCGACCCTTAAATCACGCGGAAAGTGCAATCGCCTCGAACACACACGAGGAACATACTATGAGCGCGATCGCACGGGATCCGATCGATAGGGAAGTCCGTTTGCGCGATCGATCGTCAGCGGCCAAACGGTCTTCCGCGCTATCGTGCGGACCTATGCTGGAAGCCAGCTATAAATATTCGATAACTCTATTGAGAAGAGCAAGTATAGCTTTGCTTATCGAATACTGGAAACGCCGGTACCTGGAAGCGAGAATGCCGGAAGAGATACGTGCGTTATAGTCTCGGCGATGTGGGTCACGTTCCGCGTTGCTCCACGCTCGACGGAACGCGCAATAGTAATGGTTAGGGTAGACTGATAATAGTCGACAATGGAGCGACAACGAGTAACGAGATGTAATTGCCAACTGTCGTCTATGTGTGCTATCGGCAATATATCGCTGTTCACAGAGAGAACATAATTAATTCTTCGTGTTATTAAAAAATCATTTTGCGTTACTCATCGGTGAACAGATAAAGTTTTATATGTGCAGTCAATCTTTGATTTGATATTTTGTGTTATTTATCACGCGAATTACATGCATAATTTTTTAGCCGATGATTTTTTTTCTACCTCAGTTCGATCAAGACAACTGACATTCGTGTCGTTACAGATTTGTAATAACAAATCACTAGTACCTTTGGATAATGGCAGTACTCTGTTTGATGAAGTGAATATTCTCGCTTGAAATTAGATGAAGTTTCAGAATAGAACGTCAGCAATACGAACGTTACATTATCTTTGAATATTAGTCGAGATCTCGCGGAAATGCATACACCAAATAGAAACGCCCATAGAAGTGTCGGCATATAATTTCGAATCACTTGTATACACGTCGTAATTAAGTGGAAGAGGTACACCGCGACGCACGTACGTCCCTCCTGTGTACGTGTGCACGCGAAATGCGTCGCGCAGGTTCGAAGTGCGAAACTCCCTTCCAGCTTTCCCGACACCATCGATTGCGTCAAACAGTAATGTGAACTAATGCACGCCCAGCGCACGCTAATGTACGAAGGGGAGGGTTAAATTAAGGAGTTGATAAGCCTTATCGACCTACCAACTCGCGTATGTACGTCGACACGAACTTGCGTGTTGGTGCAATCCGTTCGAGTAGGCTGTAATATAGAGCGAGTCTCTTCCGAGTGTATGCCACGGAGATTGATCCGAGCGTCTATCCAAGCGTCTTAACGAGATCGAATGAGACGAGAGCTTCGAGAGCTTTCTCGTATGAATGCCGGGAATTTCAACTCGAAGATTGCAATATATATTGCACGATATATTGAAGCTACAAATATTTAAATCATAAAATTGATATTTTTTTTAAGAGCTTCTGCTGTGACAACCAATAACGTTTTATTGAATTTTTTTCTAATAGTTCTATTATAGCTAAATGGTTTTTTTAAATAGAAGTGTATATCAATTCTTGTGAAAAATTTGCCATTTTTTAAATCATAACAAATTTCTGGAAGCAGTAGAAAAAAGATGAAAAAAATTATAACATTGCTTTTATGATTCTAAAGTCATGCGTAAAGCTAGTTATGACTGTAAACTGTATTTTTATTCACAAACTAGTTTGTGAATTAAAATAAAAAGTAGATAATAACATACAAAATTTAATTAATCCTATATAGATATGATGTACGTGATTTTATGTGCAATTGCACTTAAAAGGCTCGCATTTTACCGCTGTCGTCAAATCAGACAAGAAAAGCGACAAAATGGCGATTGCGTATCTCGTTCAACTTTCAAGAGTATGAAGCGGTTCACGACTGAAGAATCTAACGGAACGTTTTATTCGTTGAATCCCTTAACCCGGAGAGGGCCATCCGGCGGCACTCTCGATTACAAGGGAGCAACTTTTTCTTCGCAGGCGACGACACGTCAAATTGTCGACGTGGATAATCGACGGATACGATCGGGGGCGAAAGAAGAAGAGGACGAGGTCTCCTTTTCGCGTGGTTCATGCCATCACTCTGGGACGAGCTCGGCTCATCAATCACCGTCGTTCGCCAAAGAAACGATACGACGGTCGTTCGTAGCTTCGATAGAGAGTTAATTCCAGCCGAGTGCGCAACGCTCCGAACTACTCTCCGCTTTTCGAGTCGTCAAACCGTGTCCTTCTATTCCTCAAATGAACTTATCGCACCAGTGTGTTGTACTTCGCGAAAGTAAAGCTTGAGACACATTTGAAACGGATAGACAATAGGAAGTAACAGATTTCAACCTATCAAAAACAGTGTATAAAATATATATGTAATTACTGATGGATTGAAATCTGTTATTCTCTATAGAAATTTTTCTATTTTTCTATTTTCTATATTTTCTATAGAAATTTTTCTATTTTCTATAGAAATCTTCAAGTAAGAAATGGACACCGTTTAAATAACTTTTGATTACTGCTAGGGAATCTTAAAAGAGATTTAATATCATATGTTTAGTCTATTTTTCAGGATCTATTTAATAACAGGATTCTAAAGCAAAGGGCGAACTCCAATGAGATCGATAAAATAGACTTTTTAATTGCAAACTAAAAATAATCGATAATAATGATATATTTAATTTGATATATTTAGTTTCTTATCGATTTTATTTAAGTGTGTATCTGTTCTCATCTAACATAATGCAGCGCCATCTCTTGCAAGATCCGGCATCTACTGCTACGCGCAATATTATTCATCTTTATCATTCTTTATTTATAAAACGTAAATTCTAAACAATCGTTTTTTCTAGATTTTTAATCTAGTTCCAGTTGCACAACACTATTCCTGCATGTTGTCTCTGGCAAATCCACTTTATTTTGTACATAGAATTTTAAGCAAATATTATCGTCTGATGACAGATGTGTACGTACTAAAAATAAGTGATTTCTAATTTTTCTTCGTTTTTGATATAAAGCCGATGTTTCCAATAGTTATTATTTTGTGCATACTTTAATCGTGTACAAGAATTTTGTAATGTTGTAAATTCAGAGATATTTTCAAATTATGAAATATTGATAATTCTTTTTAAGATCTTCTTAAGATAGAATGAGATAGATGTATAATTTATCTCATTCTATTTTAAGTAGGTCCTGAAAAATATGGATCAAACGTATTTTTATCTAATCTCTTACTCAAGGATCTCTATCTGTCTCCATACACTATTAATCCTTCGTAGTCACACTTCAAAGCAGCTTTTTTGTGCGAATGGCTATTAGACGCATACTAACGGTCTGATTAAAAAGTTAAGTATCTCTATCGATTGTTGAAGCTTCAAACTTTCAATCGATGGCGACCTTCCGATGCCAGGAAGTTCATCTTTTATCTAATGTAAAAAATGCTCTGATCATTTTGATGCCAGAAATATCACGAAGAGTTAAATCTATACTATCAAATTTAACCTAATTTAAGTTGTCACTTAAATTCATTCGTAGTCAATACATCATTATTTTATACTAAAACATTGATTAAATTTGACACTACCTAATGTCAATAAGTTTAACTATTATTTTAGAATAAAATGATATATTGAGAAGGAGCGCAGTAACGACTTAAATTAGGTTAAATTATAGATTTAATAGCACATATTGTCTGTACCTTTCAATTGTGTCTCAGACTTGAACACCTGTCACCTGAAAATTTTCCGTTTCATGTTAGACATTGTCGACGGCTCTGTCGTAGTGACTAAAGATCAACGCAGTTGATCGTCTCGCTTTTTCTCGCTGCGTCATTCGAGGCAGTCAAACAGATGCGCATTGTGAATACGCTTTTGTGTCTCGCGTTTAATTCGACGCTCGCGCTTAAAATGATTACACACGCGCCTTTTTCCATCGTCCGGGAACATCCGGGGACGCGCAAAGAGTTTCAACGTTAATTAATATGGGAGAGCGAACGGGCGTTAATTTAATCAAACGCGAGACATCAATTTATTCCGACCTCCGTTTCGCTTTCGCGCATTATTGCGCGTACGCGAAAAGTCCAGTTATTTCCGAGTTCGTCGGTCTCTTGCGCGACGACCGGCGAAAAAGTTTTCTTTTTTTTTTTGAACATTCATCCCTGAATGAACAACAGCCATCGTAACTCGACGATATTTGGTCGAGCGGCGACACTCTCGGCAGCATCCTTGTCACCATCCTGTTCACCACAACGATTACTTCGGAACAATAAAGTTCCACCGATGGTTTATCTAACGGCCAATAGTGGGACGTAACAATCGCAGGCGTACGAATTTCGCGGTGACGAAATGGCGCATCCGTGATCGATCGGCAATGGTCCCTTTGTTACATCGCATTGGATTGTTTTCATGCTATTTTGGGGATAATGTCGGAACACGAATGCGACTTTAAGCGACATAGATAAAAGTCGATTGTGTAACGCGCAACAATCGCCGATTTATTTCGCGCAGAGAGAGAGAGAGAGAGAGAGAGAGAGAGAGAGAGAGAGAGAGAGAGAGAGAGAGAACTATCCGATTTTCTATGTTGGTTACGCGTTTGCCGAGGCTATAAATCACGATCGAAATTCAAGCCGTAAATGCAAATAACACGATGATACTAAGCGATACAGAATTATACTGAAATTTTGACATAACTTGCGTTGCACTGCGAATTTTCGGATTCTCGATATTTTATTGCGCGATTGTTTACAAATGTAATAGAAATGTTGGCGATTCAGATAATACGTATACAGATAATTCGATATCACGTTGATTTTACGCAAACAACAACATTTAATGGCACTAACACTGTGACGATTTATAAATGATAATTTCTCTCGGAACAGCAGAAACGACGTTTTCATTTAATCATCCGGCAACAGGCTATTTATATATGATAATAAAATACAATTTTACAAAGTTGCTTTGCAAAATTTAATATACAGCTTATGACCTATATGAGATGAGTTGATTAAAGCGAATGCAAGCGGTAATAGCGGTCAATGAGTGATAAAAATTAAACTTGTCGGCCAATTTATCTCGATCCAATCCGTCGCATTCATTTGCAATCATTTTAATTAGATCTTATCTTTCGATGGATCTTTTTCGAGATGCTCCATGACAAGTCATAACACTGGTTTAACGTGCTCGTTTCATCGATAATCGTCACGAAAACTTTCTCTCTCCTTCTTTCTCTGTCTCTCTCTCTCTCTTCTTCCTTTCTTACCAGCTTTAAAATCGACATCATATTCCTCGTTCATACATTTCATGTGAGATATCACTTCCACGATCGGCGAAACAGACAAGGACATGTCGCGGTCGAGTTCGCTCTGTCTTTCCTGTCTCTCGTCTCTCCACGTTGGCGATTACTTCGGGACAATAACGCTTTCCCGCGGTTTATCTGACACCGACGGCGCAACAATTCCACGACAAACTTTACGAGAAGGGAATGGCGACCCAGAATCATTCCTTGGTCGTCTCGTGTCGTGACAATGTACGTATGAGCTTCATTGGAACGATACTACCGCTGGAGAAGGGAAGATATGAGAGAGAACGAGGAGGAAGAGCGAAAAAGTGACATGAAAAACGAAGAAAAAATAATAATCCGTAAGAAAAGTGCATCGCAGGCTTTTTTATATTGTCTAACCGTTTTCTCATATTGTACTGATGTCAAATCACGCTAGAGACATTCTTCTAGTATTCTTTTGGCGGTTACCACCTTTATTTTGCTCCATAATTAATAATACATCGCTCACTATGTTGCATTACTGCACGATTTTCTTTGAAGCATCTAAAAATTTACCCAGATATAGACCTGAAATATGAAAATAATTGTGTTGAATCTATCAAAATAATTATGTAGAAAACTCAAGTACGATGAGAGCAATGTTACAAAAAGTTTTGATTTTTACAGCTTGATTTTTTTAGCTTGAATGTTTTATAATTATTTTGATAGTTCAACAAAATTATATTTAGATCTGTAGCTAAATTTTGAAATACTTTTGTAAAACCATTCTTTCTGTGTGTTTGACAAATCTTATTTTCAGATTCATTCTCTTTTATTGGATAATTATCTCTTTTATACAAAGATTTTCTAAAGGAAGGTACAACTTTTCACTTTTTCGCAATTGTTTGGAGAAATCGTTTTATTTCTACATTTTTTTATGTATTTTTTTTTTCATGAAAATTGAATGATCAGAATAATGATGCTGCACTCAAGGAAAAATTGGTTTATAACATTGATTTATAACATTATAACAATTTTAAATGAAGAAAAATACATAAGAAAACGCAGAGAAATAAAATGTTCCCCAAACGGTCATGAAAAAAGTACTCTCCATTAAAAAGTTTTTGTAAACGTATGCAATTACAATACATAATTTTTAAATTTAAAAAAGTAATGAAGAAAGTAATATAACTCTTCTTAATCGTCCACTTTGTACCTTTAATAGTCGGCGATCTGTTATACGCGTCGTGAAGGAGAACAATGTCATCCTGACTTCGTCGCGACAAAGTTGAATCGGTGTGGCATCGAGTTCAGGAAGTTATACTGTTGCGACACGGTTTTGCATTATCGATATAGGTTGCCCCACAAAACGAGACGCGACTCGCATTCGCGGCGGGAAATGCTGTCTGCGTCGACTTCTAGCTCGACCGCGACTTCTAACTCGTTCGAAGTGAATCCCGCGGAAGTTTCGAATTACTCGGTGGAGCGTTCGTTAAACAAATGCTCGGGGCAATTTTGCGGGCTCACGCGGATACTGATTAATTTTAGCTTTAACCCCCGTAGCGTGAAACCGCCCACTGTTATTCGTGCCGGTTGAAATTCCGTCGCTCGAGTTTTTAGTGGAGTTATCAACGTAAGCAAGGGTGAGTTTCAGCAGCCGTGTAAACCAGGAATACATAGGTAAACTACTTCATAGATATGCGCAAACGCGAGTGCAATTATGCGAGTGGCATAATTGACAGCGGTGACACCGTAAGGTACGATAGCGTAAGGTACGATGAGAGTGAGAAGAGAGAGAGAGAGAGAGAGAGAGAGAGAGAGAGAGAGAGAGAGAGAGAAAATGAGAGAGTGGTTGGAGGGAATGACGTTCGCGCGACCGCACGATTATGAGTGTCCGAAGTTTAATGCCACAGCTTGGACGAATTTATGCACCTTCCATAATAACGGGCTTTAACGTAAATATAGTGCCACCAACTGTTCGCTGTTTCAAATAGAACGAGTCGCGAACAGATGTGCAATTACGATCTCTCGAAAATAGGCGATTAGTGACTGTTTCGATCAGAAATTAATATTTTTGAATTGAATGGAACAAAAGTTCATGGAGCTACTTTATTTATATTATGTCTATACGTTTTTTTTTTATTTTAATATATAATACCGTTTGAGAGAGCAAAGTTTTAGCTTTGAGAATCTGCTTTTTGAATTATGATACGATGATTTTTAACGGAGTTATGAGCAATTAAAACAAAATGCTCTTTTCATTTAATCTACAAATATTTAAAAAAAAAAATGATTTTGTAGGAAAAACTTTTTTCATGTCGAAAATTTTCACAAATTTTTTTTAGAACACATAACAAGTTTGCAAAGTAAAAAGAAAATTTTCCATTTTGTCTCAATATTTTCTATATATAAAAGTTACCAAATTTAAAAACTAAAACATAGTAACTTTTTGAAAGCACAGATTTTTTTGGCTTAAAATTATTTTTTCAATTCAAATTTCGTTTATTTTTAACAGAATTAACAGTTGCTTGAATTTTGAAGTTCTATGCTTTTGTTCCAACCTATAATATTTTACTTACTCATACATAGAGAATATCCTGTTAATTTACGAATCGTCTGAGTTTATTTGAAAACGACTTGTGTTTCTGAATAACGTGACAATATTATTTTCCATTATCGCGGAGAGTTCTCTTCATTTAAAGAGGTTTTTCGATTGAAGGTGTGCTTTACGTGTCTGCAGCTTTTATTTTAGATTTACGACATGAACGCGCGCAGTGTGAAAGGAAAGGTTTCGAGGGTTATCGTAGTTAATTATACAAGAATTTCTAAAGCAGAGCGGTATGCCGCCACGCGCTATGTATTTCAATTTCTAGTTATTCAGTCGATAGTTCTCTAGATACGAAGATAATTACGGTACATAACGAGATTCTCGGTCTCACAATAGTGCAAGAATACTTACTGTTTATCAAATACACTGATAGAAATGTTTGTGGTACATACTATATAATCATTTATTTTATTAATATATGAGATTAACAAAATCTTTCTTATTTTTTCATTTAAAAATTGTGTTGTTTTAATCAAAATTTCTTTGGAATAATCAAAATGTTGTATTGTTCTAATTTTGAATAGAACAATTTTTTCATGAAAAAATAAGTAAGTCTTTATTAGTCCACATATCAACAAAGATAAAATAGATGATTATATCAAAATTATATCAATGTATATGTGTATGAAATGATATATAAGTTGAAATGATATAAAAATATTATTTTAATGAAATATTATTTTAATTTTAGAATATTTAAGATGAATTAATTGCTAATTAGCAGCATTATAAATTACCTATAAATGGAATATTACCTATATCAGAATTTTGTGTGAATTTTTTATTATTGCTAATTCGTTTTTCGATTTCACAATTAATATATTTGAGCAAGAAAAGATATATTTGATTCGACATTTAATTCACGTCTGATTTCGTTTCTAAAAGCATCTGTATATTCGACACTCTATACATTTACAATGTTGCGGACAATTCGCATATTAGTTTATTTTTTTGTCACGAAACTAATCGAATCGCTGATACCGCCACGTAAAATAGCGTAAAACAGCACGGTCAAAGGCACCAAAAATAAATATATCGAAAATCATAACAGCGTACAGGTATGCACGGTGGAATATCAATTATCGAATGCACGCAGCCGCTAAAGCCGCCGTTGCATGCACGGTTGACGTGATACGCGTTCATCGCAATCGCGTGCATCTCCAGTCGGCACGTATCATGGGCGATGTGTTTTTCTACCAATAATACTGTATGTCAACGACAGAGTGCATCTAAACATACAACGTATTAGTTGAGCAAATATCGCCTCGCGACGCCCCATCGCTTCGCTGCCTCGACGTTTTTTTTCTATAAGAGAGTGCGTTTAAATTCCCACTCGTGAGCTCTCTAGGTATTATTTTATCTTTGTTTAACATTCGATAAATAACAGGAAATGATATCTGGGTGGAGTTACCATATCTGAATCATAAGAAAAGAATACATAAACATATACTTTTTTTTAAAGAATGATTTGAGAAGAAAGAAGAAGTACAATTTCTTCTTATGTAGGCATTTAATAAAATAAAATTTCTAGAATAATTTTCATGACATTTTTTTATTAATATAATTTTATAAATGTAACATTTTAATTTTAATAAACTAGAAATTTGACGATCTCACAACGAGTATAGTACTGTTAAAAGAATATAGCTAGTAACTCATCTATACTTGGAAAGAGAAATATTTGATACGAATAACAACTTATTTTGTTGATATGACTTACCAAAATTGTTTTACTTTTCAATTTAAAAATTTTGTTCTGTAAAATTTGGTTAGAATTGTCAAATATTGATGAGAAAACACAATTTTTAAATTGAAAGGTAAGAAAGTTTTTGTAAGTTACATAGTAACAACAAAGTAAGTGGTTATTTATATCAAAAAAATATATTTCTCTCAGTGAGGAAATCTGAACATAATCTAAGATTAAGCTTCCGGATACATTGAAAACGCGCGCAAAAAGAATGTTTACAGTGCGAGGTCGACGGATAATTACCGAGAGCCGATATAACACGTGTTAGAGCATCTCGTCCAATGTGTTAGTAGTCGCTCGACGCGTTACGGTAATTCCTATGGTATGTCGACGGCATGGCTCATTTTTTAACAGTGAACGCGCGTCACCGTGAGAATAATAAATGCACGCGTATACCCGTTTTAGCACGGTTACGATCTTGATTATTCGTGCCGAGTAATAACGCGTAGGAATAAGAAGTTTTGAATTATACGCGCACTTCCGTTATTGCCAAGCCGCGAATGATTAAATACTGTACAGTACAACACGTATATTACTTATCTTTTTTTTCCTCGGCAGGACAAGGATAAGTGTGAACTGTCCAACTTCTGCGTTAGCGTTTAAATTATATTTGCGACATTAGCAAATATAATCTAAACGGTAACGCAGTTTAGTGTGTATAAATTTTGTACGCATTTTTTTTTATGGAATTAAGCGCGTCCGGAAATGAAATTTTGTAGTTAATTTTTCAACTTGTGGCTATGTCAATATTGAGAAAAGAAACGAAGCTTTTCAGGGAATTATCGTTATAATTCTTATCGATACAATTCCGATTGTTATTTTTCCGAGAGATACCGTCTTGCATACCAGCACGATATAATTCTTATCAAATCAAAACAATTATCGATAACTGTCACGTCGCGTTGTATGGCGTGAGTGTTTATCAGAGAAAAAAGTGAGGAAGAAAACTCGCGGTTATCGTGTCGGGAATGAAAGCAGTTACCAGCGCGCTTCATTAAATGCCGAGAGAAGAAAAGTTCGTTCCACTTTTCTCAGCAACGACAGTTGCTCGAGCGACGTCTAAAAAGCTAACGGTGATGACGGTCGCCGGTAATTAATTATCGGTACCTCGACTTCGCACAGGTATTACGGCTCGTTATGCAAACACAAGGAAAATAAGCGAAACGCGCGACCCAATCCTCGGTTAATCGATTTCGTTCGTTTTCGAACGTGTATGACTATGTGATTTCGTAGCTCTTAACAGCATCGATTCAAGTGCCACTCTAATTTTAAGGACATGCCCGCGAGATCCCCGACGTAAAATGCAAATCGCCGTCGTAAACTCAAAAAGTCGCGAGGGGAAACTTTGCCCTGCGTATCAACTGCCAGTCGCCGAATATTCGTGACTTAGTTTTCCGCAAGCGGATTAAAATTGCTCGATGGAAAGAGGGAAGAGGAGAGAGAGAGAGAGAGAGAGAGAGAGAGAGAGAGAGAGAGAGAGAGAAATCTCAACACGGCTAAACTTTAATATCGTTAGCAGGTCGTGACGCGCTACAGTGGCGTCAAAGACATTATTGATTACACGATTCTCGATGAAATATCGCAAGCTCGTACGTCGAGTTGTCGCAAACAACAGAATGTCATTTCGGTTGCGAATCGACTGACATCTCGAATAAATCGTTTTCGTATTATTCATCGTGACGTATTATTCGACGTGCGATTTGATTACACGAATTAGGATTCTCTGTTAAAAAATGGAGTCACGTGACTTTTTGCGAACGATTAACGGTAACTGGTAGCGATAGATTGGGAGAGTCGATCAATCCGTGGAGCGAAGAGACATGAATTTCATTCACTGTGGGAAAAATGAAAAGGACGAATTTTGCTGAAGCGTAGTTTTTGATAACGCTGGATGATGCATAGATATAGCGATATTGATTGATGTTCCCAACATTTAATAGGTCAATGGATTTGATTTCGGTATATTTTTATATTTGTATATATTCACAATATGTCGTGTTGTAATAAGATGTGCTGAGAATTTGGTACATTTTTGTTATTTTATTCCTCAATATCCTTTATTATTTCATTCCTCAATAAGTCGAGGAGAAACTATATAGCTAGTAAAAGAAATAAGGTACGAAAGGATATATGAAAATAGAGATACATTTGAAAGGGGTACATAAAAATAGAAAAAAATTTGGGACAGGCATATGAAAATAGTAACGATATTATTTATTTAAATCTGGAACAAGATAGGGAATAAAATAACAAAGTAGGCAATATCTACAAATTGTAAGATACGATTACGATGTAAAATAAAAAATAAATTTATGTGGAAACGCAGTAGTAAATTTTTACGTCTAAATTTTTTCCAGTGGAATTTTATTCCAAAAGAATGAAAATACTGCCACTATTGAAAAAGAGTAAAAATATATTTGCACTTTTGAATAAGTAGTAAATTTTCACTCTTTTTGAGGATGAGATTCACTCCGAAGGAAGTTTTACTTCCTTTTTGGAGGGAATCTTACTCCAAAAGATTGAAATCTCCAAAAACTCTTATTCAAGAATGCAAATATTTTCACTCTTTTTCAATAGTGGCAGTATTTTCATTCTTTTGGAGTGAAATTTCACTCCAAGAAATTTAGTAGTTTAGAAAAAGTTATTGTCAATCATTTTATTATTATATGACACGTACAATGAAAGTTTGTTTTAATATATCACAAAGGTGATTAGGTCATTACGCGTAACTTTGTTGGCGGTATGACACTGATTTAATTATCTTTCATTGTAGCACCATCCAACGATGCGCTCCGGTATTTGAAGTTTTAGTTGTCGACTTCGAGTTGATCCGACCACGCCCGGATCGAGGTCGAATTTACCTGATTAAGTTCGGACCAAACTCGAGCACCTGATAATTTACGGGAACTCGGCGATATCGGATAACCCATTAACTTTTCATCGGTTCGGGTTAGTCGACAAAATATAGATCATTTATCCCTGCAAAGCCACCTTATCTTGACACGTGCATCGTAAATATAGACGCGTTTGCACATTGAAAAAATTTAATGAATTAAACAATAAATCGATATGTGAATAAACAAACTAAATAGGAAAATGTCTTATTCGATTTTAGCTGGATTTTAGCGTTTAATTCTTCATCTATAAGTGGGTTTTTTTTTTAAATTTCACCCTCATTTTTGTTCAAATTTTTATTTTTATTAAATAATATTTGAATTAAAACTATTTGGTATCTAATACGTAATATAACAGATGTTGAAAAGTAATCTGAATTTTTTACATTTTTTGAAAATCTAGAACAGTTAAAACATGGATTGAATTGCAAACGAAAAGAATAAAAATATATGATTGCAGACGAAAGGTTAATATTAAATGGATTAAAATTTACGCGAAGGTTCTTTTATATAGTCATATCCCATGCATCCCTGTTTTCTGGTTTATTTTATGTCATTCCGATAAAACGACATATAGAGGACGGACTGATAAACGATCGAAAACGATCGCGTTTATTCGCTCGAATATTTAATAGAATAGGTCTAGTCTAGTTGTAACGAACGCGTGCGCGTAGCATACATACGAATACAAATGGTAATATCGTTTCGCATGCATCATTTTCTAGTTTACACGACATGTTTGCGATATCAACGGATCGAAGAACGCGTGTTGAAAGTGGGTATCGATGGCAGGCACACTAGATACGCCTGCCATATTGTGCCTGGTATCGATTACAACTATGGAGAAAGCATCGTGCATAGGTGACTGGTACGTGCGCAACTATCGCGGGCAGCGATAACCATCGGCGGTGCTCGCGTGCATTCGCCCGTCATGAAAGTATCGGAATCGGCGGCCCTTTGTGCGTAGCTGCCGCGCGAATCAACTGTCCCTCGCATGCCACTTGTTGATGTGAACAAGCGCGAGCGAACGATTCAAGCGCGTTGCTAGTTAAACGCGCGCACACGCAATCGCGTCTATGGTTCCCCGGAGTATAAAAATTCGCCCAGCACAAAAGATCCTATGGATCGATTTTGGGCCTTGTCGGCCCAATCGATAAATCGTCGAAGAACCATAGAACGTGTTTATTAAAGTTAGACATTAATTTGAATAGGTAAAAGAATTATTTATTATTCTGTATATTAATATAGTCACTGTTGTCCGACGATCTCTTATAAGCTTACAGTATTTAATACACATCTTGATTTAATTGTGCACATTTCTATCTTGCCATCGTTTTATGAATAAATAAACCTAAGTTGATTAAAATAATTTATACTGTTTCTAATATTTTAGTTTATTATTTTGACTCACCGTTTAACTATTCTGCCAAATACTGAAGATGTTATACATTTGATGATTTTTATATATGAACAAGAGTTTAACAATGCCGTCTGTGAAAAAATGTATTGTAATATTGTGTGTATAACGTATATTATATACTTTTGTACTGAAGAACATCCAAATCAGGAATCGAGACGTAATTTTGTTATATAATTTATTGTTACACACGAACAAACAAGTATCGGCTAGTAGTTCATATAGACTTTTCATTTAATTAATTAAATTATTTTATATTTTTTTATCTTTAATATCACTGATGGATCTACAGGAGGAAACGTGGGCTACGTCCTCCCTTAGTCCTTTTTTTAAAATATTTATAGTAAAATGTTATATATTTTAAATATTTCTGAAATGCTTAATCATAATTTTAATATTCCAAAAATATTTTTTAATTTAAGAAATTCCTAGATATAAAAAAACATAAAGTCTATTATATTATTCTTCTTTGTGTGTTAATATAATTTTAAATTAAAGTTTTATGAATTATACATTTAACTAATACTTTTTTAATGTGATAATTTAAATATTCTATCTTTTTTCATATTTAACCTTTAATAAAATTTCGCTTATGGTATTTCGCTCTAATGGCCACTCTTAACAAATTTCTGGATCCATTAATGTTTAATGTTCTAAAAATGGATTCAAAAAATTTGGCGTAATGACTTGTCAAACTGAGAATCGAAAATGCTTAAAGTAGAATTATAAATTCATTAAAGTAGCGTATAATACTTTCAGATCGTTTATCCGGAGATGCAATAATACCGCATGTCATTTATATTGAAGCAATCTGTTAATCTTCCAATTTCCTGTTTCGATATACCTACATCTGAACGATTCTCGCATGACGCGACGTATGGCGTTTATCGCGTTGGACAAAATTTTTAAAGCATTCATTCGGTCCCTCTCGTTTGCCTCGTTCAATACTGTCGTTTACGTGAACCATTCAACAGCATCTTCCCTTTCTCGTCATCTCTTAAAGGGATCCAGCAACACAGGGACATGAGAGATCCTGAGAGATTCCAACGTCATCCAAAAAAAAAAAAAAAAAAAAAAAACGCAAATACTTGCGCTATTCGTAGAAGTGGCCGTCAACATTTTTGATGCGTCTACACTTCTTCTCCAAAGGAGAATGCTTGGGAGACAAGATGTAAACGGAGGCACGACAGGTCGGTCGTTACGTTCAGCGTGCATGTATGTGATCGCACGCATCATGCGGGAGACAAAGGCCCGTATCCTCGTATTTAGAACTAAACACGGCTGTCTGTCTTCTCATTCCGTATTGACATTCGACGTAAGTCTGCGTTAGATAAATAAGGCGTGCACAGACGCTTTAACGCAATTGAAATGTATGTTAAGTGAAATTACTCAGCGGGCGAGCGTTACAAATTCGGCAGCCTTGTGATTAACAGCCATTCGTGAGTTAGACTAATGATTATACTCGTATCTCATTTGTACCTTCTGTCTGAAAAATACTGTAATATATGTTCAGAGAGAAAAAAATAGACTAAATTTTAATAAATATTTATTTGAATAGTACCAACTAAATATTTACAATAAATATTTACTCAATAAAAGATGATAATTAAATAAAATTAATGGTTCTTATATTAAATATTATAAATACATCTTTATATTTAGTAACTATTTAGTTGGTATTATTCAAATAAATTAATTTAATTACTTATTAAAATTTAGTACATTTTTTCAGTATTTTTTCAGTATTAAAAATTTCCTCAATATTTTCACATGCGATATCTTTTTTTAAATAAACCACAGTTTGTTCTCTCTCTCTCTCTCTCTCTCTCTCTCTCTCTCTCTCTCTCGATTTCCCACGAAGAATCATTTCGTCGATATAACGCGAGAACGTTCATTATACACGTGCGATATTGTGAACGTGTTTTCAACATTAATTAATTATTGAGGGGAATTGATTGGACTGAATGTTCTCTGTTGTGCACTGCTGTTATTGATCATAATAGAAATAATTTTGTATTTTAATGAGAAACTCAAATATGACCCGTTTGCATTGCACGGGGCCGCGTTAAATATTATATGTTAGATACGACGTAGATACTCTCTCGTATAAGCGATCCGTCCGCGCCGATCCGACTAACTAATACACCATTTCTTCGTTGTAATGTACCAGCTCTTCCAGAGATGCAGGTATACGTACCTATATATGTATGTGTACGTGTGTGTGTGTGATTGCAGCGTGTCACCGAACAGTGGGTTCCTCGTGAATCATGAATGGCGATCGATAGTCCACGCGCGCGATAGGATGTCTTTCCGCGAAATTCGGTTTCTCCGGTATCGACGTGTCGAGAGACAAAGAGAAAGAGAGAGGGAGCGAGATAGAGAGAGGGAGCGAGATAGAGAGAGGAAGCTCGATTGATTCGAACACTGAAAACGATAATGCCTTGTATAATAAATGCGAGAGTGAGGAGATGCATGGTGGGGTAAATTCCTGGCGACATACGCGATTGATTTATTAGATTCGGCGATGTGTGTTACGCTCATTAAGGACCGACAAACACCAGCTCTAATCCAATTAATCTGACCGTGACGATCGTGATTTTACGTATGGCTGCGTCCCTGCGTGCGCGCGCGTAAGTGCACGTTACACCGTGTCGCGCCGCACGTAATTAGTTTCATTAGTGCTACACGCGTGTATCGACGATGCGGCCACTTCGATTAAATAAGCCCAGGTCCATGTTTTGGCTTCAACAACTGTGGTCACGGCTGGGAACACATCGTAAAACTGCGCAAAACCTCTCATGAGAATTACGAACTCCGATCGCGATTGTTTGCTGATCCGTTGGTTTTTGCAACGTACACATATTGGTAAGGATAGGACGAGTAATCACTTTATCAATCGATAAAGCTAAACTCGCGATAGGTAATTTCAACGAAAAACTATATATCCGCTAGTTTGATATAATCAATATTGCTGAATAATTTTTTAAATATTTTCTTTTTTCTTTTATCCGAATTATTTACCCATTTTAATTTTACGATATCGATTTTGTATAACACTTAAAAAAGGATCTTTTGTCTTTAAACTTTGTCTTTTTGTCTTTAAACATATTAATCCTTTTATGTTGGATATAACAATAATAATAATAATAATAATAATAATAATAATAATAATAATAATAATAATATGGAATATGACATGAATATATACATAAGCATAATACATAAGCATAATAAATAAAATATTTCATATGTGGATAAAGCCACAATGTTAAAAATTGGTCCGAGATCTTGGACAGAGAAAGAATTAATAAATCACATTTGAACAATTCGCTCACGTGACCAATATAATTGATCAATTCTTTCTCTATCCGAGATCTCGAGCCGATTTCTAGCATCGTGGACACAAAGCTTAGGAACAGTAGCTATATAATTTTATTGCGCGAATCTAATAAAGAAAGAAGCTTCGAATAGCTTAATGCCTAAGGTAAAAGCCGGTAGAGGGAATTATATTATCCCATAAGCGTCATTCAAGGCTAACATTAATGTCGTTTTCGTGATTGGAAATTCGGTTGCATACCAATATACAGGTATTAATACTTAAAACTCGGTATGTGAATTTCGTTATATTTCAACGAATCCTCGATGCGTTTGCAATGTGACTCGTGTCGAGTGATCGTTAACCGATAAATATGCAACTCGGTATGTGAATCCCGGTCGTGAGTACTCGGAGAGCAAATTGATTGACATTGCAACTTCGTTAAAGGCAATAGCCGAGCGATGCTGACTGTTCCCGATAGATTATTTTAAAAAATAGACATGGAGAGTCGATAAGAGCTGCGTCGATGCATAAAACCACTTTGTTTCGCGTCGACAAATACCGGCCGTATCTGCTCGCGCGATGTGAAATTCGTATCTCACTGACCTGAAAACTACCAGCCAGTCGGTTTGGTATTGCGTTATGCGTTATCATAACTTCATTCCGCGCGAAAATCAAATTATACCGCGTGTCGCGATATCGTCCCCGATCGATACTCGCATTCTGTTTGGCGACGACCAACATAAACGGGCAGTGCGGTATGACCGTTCCATAAAATTTCATCGCTGTCGATCGCCGAAGTTTTCGCTAATTATGCCGCGGACGCGCTAATCAGGTTGGCCCGCTCATTTGCCGACGAATTAACTTTGCTAGAAAATTACCGACACGTCTGCTTTGCTACGCGCCTATCCCCACGTTACGACGGCTCGGTAAATTTTACCGTACAATTTCCATAAATTATTACTATGCCGATCGGATTAGCTTGTCGGTTCATAATCACATTCAGATTTATTCATCGACTGTCTGATACATTCGCTTTGTCAAGTGACGTTTTAAAATCTCACGCAGAATTTTGCGATCACGTTAATCTGACCTCAGTTAGACGTATCTTTTTGCAAATATATATATTGTGTAATATCGTGCACTTGATGAACTAGGTGTATGTATGATATATGACTAGCCTAATTGCTTCATCACGTGCTATATATTAATACATATATTATATTGACTTTGTAGTAAATAGAGACAGGTAAAATTATTATATTAGATTATAGAATGTGTGTTAATTAATATAGAAAGTATATACATATGTTCATGTTTATATAATTGCGATTTTTACATTGCGTTTAATTTTTCTGGGCAAAACAAAATTTTATATTTTATAGAAATTGTTAATTTTGGACATATAATGTTCTAATGTTAGACCGTGTCATGTTGTTTATTCAGTCAGCAGCACATTTCGATTAACTTTAATCTTCCTCCTTTTGGCGATGAATATTATTGATGAATAATGTCCTATTTAAATGATTAATTCAACGTTTACGTTTATCTGCATCGCATTCTGATCGAACGGATATAGCTTCACGAACAATTGATAGCTTGCGGTCAATTGTCAATTAATGTAAATCGCGGTGACGAGACTTATCGGCAAAGTATTTCTCACAATATACATGAAAAATCATAAAAAACTATAAAATTACATGTTATGCGAAAATTTTATATATATATATAATTATATATATAATTTTATTATATATATAATTTTATTTTTGTTATAAATATTGAACTGATAGGAATTATTACATTCGTGTTCTGTAATAAAATAACAAATGTTTTTATCGGGAAATTATGTTAATTATTAATTATATATGTTGATAGTAGCGATACAAATATACATATAATACAATGACTCAAATTCTCGCTATGCATTCAATGTTAAATATAACCAGCCAGAGTTTCATTTCGATGTCGAATCGCGAAATCTCACATTGAGCAAATTGTATTTGGCATCAAATGACTATATTAAGCGTTAAATGCGCGATGAATAACGATCGATGTTACGTGACGTAACATAACGCATATTATTATATTGTATTACTGTATTTTTATGTTCCAAGTTTTACGAATTTCGCGAATCATATTCTCCGACGATGATGTAACCGCGGCATCCAAGCGAGAATTATTACTGCGAGAAGAACGTGAGATTTTTCCTACCACGTAGATACTTAACAAAATGGGGACGACAAGGGTGCAGAATTCTACGGGAGTTACACTGGCGCCGGATATGCGCGTTACGCTGATATACGCTTTTTTTTTTACAGCAACTCGAGACACTCCGCAAAAGCGGAGAATGCAAGCATGGCTGATACAGTAGATGGCTCAATTTGGCTTGGCTCTTTCCGTGAGCTAACACGAGGGAAGTGCAATGCTATGTAACGCGAATGTATCGATGCGAGAAATCCACTTACCTAACTCGATACGCGATTCGGTACCTCAACGTATCGAGTGACGTATAGTATCGTTCGACTTACGCAAGGTTCGCTTCCGCGTCACCCGATATATATAACACCAGAGATTCCGATACCAGACCTTACTCGATTCATGCAATTGATTTTGCTAACGCCAAACTGCACTTGGCCTTTTGATTTTTTGGTTAGTACACTGAACAGAAATTTACTAAATCTTACATATTTCTTTGAATAGTACTTAAATAAACATTTACTTACATTAAATAAATATTTACTCAATTAAAAATAATAGTTAAATCAAATTAATGATTTTTGTATCATATAAATATTTATGTCTACATTACATAAAGAATTTCTTTAAAACTATTCAAGCAAATATTTAAAATATTAAAATTTAATTTTTTTTAAATATAGAAATAAACATTTTTCTTTTATATTAATTATCGCTTTATCACAATATAGAATATAGAACAGTTTTAATCTTTTGATGCATATTAATTTTAATATATAATTTACAACATAGATATTTTAAAAGAAGAAAATATTTATTACGTTTTAAACATTTATTTTTTTCAAATACCCTTAAAAGAAGAAAAGAACGCATTTAATCTCACAATATTCTTATGTGTTATTGTTAAAATAATAATTCATTGTTTATTTCACACATTTATTCATCAACTTATTTATTGAATAATTAAAACTGAGATTGACAATAACAAATTTATATTTCAGCCAGTATTTATAGCTGATACGATACGTGCATAAATTAATGAATATTATTTAATTAGTACTCGTTATATATACATGAGAGATCTTTTCTTCACAATCGAGATAAAAATTAGAGACCGGCAGAGTTAAGAGTAAAACTGACGCGAACAAATAGCTTAAAAAACTGTTTAGTCTCAAAGCGTGGAAGCGTGGCAGCGTTCTGCAATCTCTCGTTCTTTCCCCGGATGCAACGAACGATATATTACACCCGCGCGGTAAATGAATGAGGCAGAAAAAATATTCTCTCGTTTCAGCGCAGCGGCGCAAATGAGACGCCGGCATATTTCACGGCGCGGCGCCGTTAAACAGGGTTATTACACGGAGTGGAGCTTTGAGGAAAGGATCTTGACGTTCCCTCGGATCGCCCCGCACGGTTTACCCGCTGTTTGTGAGTCATTTTTCAACGGAGACTCCGTTTAAATTTCCGCACTTCCGTTGCTGACCGGCACGGCGGGCGCGGCACGCTCCACTTTCCATCGCTGGTGCAGCGTTTGTACATTAAACCGGGAAACTTCGTCAGTTATGAATGACGTTCTGCCAAGTTTTCTAAAGACACAGCGGAAAGAGACGTCCGGAGAAAGAGCGATTATAAAGGAAGACAGAGAGATAAAAGGCAGCTAAATACAGCCGCGAAATAACTTGCCGTTCAGAAACACCCTTTATGCAAAGAGTTTACTATAAATTATTTGTTTTTCTTTTCTTCTCTCAATCTCTCTCTCTCTCTCTCTCTCTCTCTCTCTCTCTCTCTCTCTCTCTCTCTCTTTCTCGCGGTCTTTATTTCTTTTTTTTCCTCCATCGGAAAATCCAGCTCATTTCTCGTCATTTTCACAAAATTTAACGCGGAATTGTGTACACGCGATATTAATGTAACGCATTTTCTGCGCATATATTCCCCGAGAGAGCAATGCACGAGCCGACGGAAAACGTATTGAAAAATAAGCGCGCGGTGTAACAAGCAGCAAACGCTAAATTATTTAGCTTGTACGCGCGTGCTTTATTCACCGAGGAGCGATTCTGCCCGTGGATAAACGTATCGAAATCAAATTACGTCATCAATAATGCTCGTTCCGTTCGTGCTCCTCGACTTTACCGCGGAGCGAGTCTGTATTTACCTCGGTGAGTGTCCTCGATTACTCTGAGCGAGTTGAATCTTTCCCGCCTGACCTAAAATTGGTTTGATTCTTAATATTTTAATTATATTTCAATTAAATCTCGACTCCTCACACGGAAAGAATGGCTTTGGTAAAATATCTAAAAATTTTACTAGACAGATCTGAAAATAATTTCGTTGCACCATTAAAATAATACAGGACACTTCTGGTTGCTACGTCAATATTGTGGTGAATGTTAAAACTTTTAGTAGCATCGTCAAACTTTTAATCGTAAAACTTTTAAACATTCTATCTTGTATTGATCTACAAATTATTTTTAAATCTGTTGAAAATTTTATACTAAATTTAATGCATTTCATATATCTCTATTCAGATTTATGTGTTAATTTTTTACAAGATGAATATGTTAGAAGGTAATACAAATATTATCTAAAAAGATAAAAAGGTACTAATGCAGCTTTGTAAACAAACCGTTGAAGCGTATTTTTTAGTAAAATTAATTTCAGTAAAATTAATGTTTATATGTTAAATTAACATATACATTTATTCATTCATTTTAAAATTTATGTTTTAAAATACACTAGTTTTATGCTATTTGTTTGCTTCCTCATAAATTATTATTTTGACACTAAGAATGTTGAATAGCAATTTAACATAAAACTTTTAAAACTGTATTTGAATAACATAATCACATTACGTTAAATTAACACTCATTAACATATGTTGAAAAATTCATCACAAAAATTTAACAAGGACTTGAGTGAATCGTTTTCGGCAAATACGAAATAATTTTTACTATTGTAGCTGAATTTTTATATACTTGAGAAAAACCATTCTTTCCGTGCAGTGATTTCCTTCGAATTCTATTCTAAATGTGATTTTACTCCCGATTGGGGCCAGTATTTACGATCGATGTTGCATCTCTTTGTACGAATGTAAAAGGAAAGGAAAAAAAGGAAGAGAAATCTTTTTTTACTCCATTTTCCTGATCTTTTTTTTTTTTTGTTATTTCCGCGAAAATATTAGATATGATAAATATACGTAGCTCAAAACTCATGGGCCAAGGTTTCCTTACTTTACCATTACACTACCCGTTTTTAGATGTTCCCCGGCAAATACCGCGCGGTAGCGTCTGCGTTTCTTCTGGCAATAAACTTTCATCCTCTATGGCGCCACGTCTTCCTCCTTCCGGCTCGCGTAGAACATCGTGTAACGGGGAAATATAGTTCAAAGTGTAAATCTTACCGTGTGCGTGAACGCGCAATGCATTCCGGGAGGCAAGTAGCGTGCTCGTAAGAAACATAGACATCCCTCTTAACATCCTGTGATTCTACTTGTGCGGTTCCGGAGAATTTAGACGAGCTCTGAAATTCCGGAGAAATCATAATGAAATTGCAATCTTGTGCTTTTGACCGAATTATGATGATTCGTCATTAAATTATTGTTATTATTTGTTAATTTGAAAGTTCTCTCTACGACATTCTAATCCAATTTAATTATCCGAGAAAGCTCCAGGACGGTGCTTCAACATTCTGCGTTCGATTGCACCCGAGAGCACCGGTCAATGCACGCGTATCGACGATGTATTCTAATTTCGATGAGAGTAATCTCTTGAATTGAAAAGATCGACGTGATTACGGTCGCGTGTTTAATTTAGGAGCGATTCAGATTGCTTTTGAGATTTGTTCACCGGTACGCTGCATCCTCTCGTCTTTTCACATTGTTTTCTTGCGGCGTTCGCTGCATCCACATAGTCGTTCTGGACACGAAATGACGCGTTATCGAGCGTGTAATTTCGCCGTGTAACGCGACGTTATCGGGAACGATCTGATTCGATCGCGATATCGTCACGCAGGTTCATTGAAGACCATCCGTTCATTAGTGATCTGGCAAGAATGTTCGGACTTTTGTGTGTGAAAGCTTACTGAGAATCCCGCTCATTTTATCTTTATGCTCTTAAAATGGGCACAACTTCTACTCTAATTACGATTATATACGAAAAAAAAAAAAAAAATGAATATTTAATCCTCCGTCTGCAATCTGAGTCTTTTTTGGCACAAATGAAATTTTAATATCTACTCTTAAAATCCTGATTTTTTAAATATCAATTTTTATTAAATAAAAGTTTTAACATTTAAATTAAAAAATATTTGGTAATAAAAATATAAATATTTGATAATAGAGATATTGAAAAGTAACTTTTTTAAAAGACTAGAACAGTAAAAACCTACTTGGGCTGGACAAAAAAGATCCAGGAGAAAGTAGAAATATGATTGCACACAGACGGAGGATTAAAAAATATATTTGCGGATATAATATTATGCCTTATTTCTGATAAAAAGGAAATGGAACTTTTTGTAGAGATTTTTAAGCTCTACAAAAGTCTGTCCTAACACCTATCAGACAATAGCTGCAGTTCGTCATCGTTGTTCGTATTCTTTTCTTCGTCCTCTCATAGTTTACATCTCTAACGAGAGACACAATCGAGAGATACTTCTGCTCCTCGGCCCTGGCTACGGACGTGTCGCGAATCCGTCATTATTTGCGAATTGTCCTCTCGGACAAGGAAATATTATCTCTCGCCTGTCTCGCTCAATCGTTCGTTACGGTTCTCAGAATTCGGGGCCGGAGAGAGATACTTTTTCCTTCGTTAGTTTCTCTCGCGCCACGAATAATTATTTCTCGAGACGCTCGCTATCGATCTCGCTAGTTTCTCGCGAAAAAGCTTGAGATTGCTCCGTGCTTCTCGAGTTCACGACGTTCTTCACAGAGAAACCGTTTGTTTTTATAGATTATTCTACAATGGCGAATAACTTGGAATCACTTATATCGTACTTTCAATTCTGTTTTAATTATCTTCAGAAATCTAGAAACGTTCAAAGTTATAGTGGATCAAGTTCGTAATTTATGAAACTTTGCTTTGTATGTAAAATTATTTGAATTAAAACTTTGTACGTAAAAATATTTGAATTGATTAATAATTACAAGCTATGTGGACTTGATTTTTTCCCATCTCCGAAGACTTCGTACATCCATTCGTACTAACATTCTTCGTATTGGCTCTATCCGGATTATCTTGTCTCGGAAAATCAGTTTTAGCCGATTTGAATTTTTCATTCGCTTATTTTTCAGCCGCGCTGTCCCGCGCTTTTCGTTTTTCCGTCCAGCTTTTCTCTTCCGCAAGCTCTCGTGGGATTATCTCGCCCAAGAAGAAGCCACGTGTTGTCCCAACGAAATTGAAGTGCACCCGGCAGGCTCGGCTAACACAACGTAGACCGCGCGTAAAGGGACATTCGCATAGCGGTCCGAGAATAGTAAGAGTTCCACAGGCTGGGCTATTTCTCGTAAAGCTGGTTCTGCCAGGATGTCCCATCGCGCGCGTTTTCCGATGTAAATCGAGACGTGTTGAGCATACATAAAAATCCAGCTTTTAATTTAATAAAGGAAAAAACGTTCTTCATGTTATTAAAAATGTGACAACGTGCAAAATTTAATATATTGGAATATACATGTCTGGAGAGGAATATTACTGTATTTATACGTGAAATTAAATTAATGAAGAGACTGTTTTAACTCTAGAATGCTTTTGAACAAAAAATGTCGATAATATGTTATCTATTCATTGAATCAAATTTGCACAATTTTATATTTTGGATGATTTTATTTAATTACTTTTATCGCTATAATAATACTAATAATAGCTATGAGTGACGTATTTGAAAACTCGCTTTAGCTATAAATTTCTTAAGCGTGTTTGGGAATCAGGTCGTCTCACTAGTAAGATCGTTAGGATGATCCGGCGAATTGAAGTGAGATTTACAATATTTATCACATCCGACATTTCCACAGCGCCTGAAGTAGTCATAAACCTAATGTTTTTAGAGATGAGACTATCTCCAATTTGAGCGAATTTTTACGATATTTTCTTGAGCGGATTTCAGCGCGAACGCGTTGGTAGGAGTTTAATCGCGAACGCTACGTCCGAAACTGACTTAAGCCGCGGTTTTTCTGTCGATGTCTACCTGCAATAAAACGCTGTAGGTAAGCTGGTAGCTAGGTTGACAATATCGTTCATTAGTCACAATTGAACTCAGATCTCGGAGTGCTTTCGTGTATGTGTGTATACGTGTGCCGAAAGGGAATCGACAGAGCTATAGGGAAGCCGTTAAAAAATAATGGTCTCGAACTCACCCTGGTACCACCCGGCACCCCAGGCACGTGCGAAACTTTAATGACTCTCGGTCGAGAGAGGCGCTACATCGAAAGGGGCCTCACCAGCGTAGCCAACTGGCCCCCGTTTGCGTCCACTTGTGTGGCGTACCGCGTGAGATAATCCGTACTTCCGAGGGCGAGAAGAGTTGATGACTGCCAATCGTCGCTATCGCAATTGGCACGCCGCTGAGAGACCGGAAATTAGGTCTCCTGCATTGTCGCGTGTGGTACACGTGCGTGCATTGACGTGCGTTCGGGGCAACACGTGACAGAACGCGACTCGTACTGACTGCGTGTCAATAATGCGGTACGTTTCTTAATCGAAGTTGATATGACATTACCGCGCAATAATGTCCAATAATTTTGATACCATGATATTGCGACAGCGCAGCTCATATATGCCTTTATGATGATTCTAGTGAAATATCCATTTTTGTAGTTTTACGAAATCGAGATAAAGACTGACAGTAAATATGGATTTTTCATTTTATGTAATTTCTGATAAAGTTATTTAATTTCATAAGCTTGCATATTTAATAAATTCAACTAAAATTAATAATAACTTAATGAAGATATCAGTCAATTGTAATTCTACAAATTTGCTAATTTGTGTTAATAAAAAAGTGAAGTTGAAAGAAAAGAATAAAAAGAATTAGCATTTTTTTTTTTAAATGAAAGGAAATTTAATCTAAAGATATATTTTTCTGGAAAAAAAAAACTTCACCCATTTGCAGCTTATTTATAGTACTTATATGAAAAAGTTACAACTCTAATAGAAGATGAAATTTACATTATACTGGGAATACGATATTTGAAAACTCGTTACCTAGTTTTAACGAATACGTTATAATTGAAAGACATTATAATTGAATACATTATAACATGAAAAGAGTGAAATTATAGTAATTGTATATTCACTATCCTAATTAAAACATTCCAATCTACTAAAAAGTTGTTAATTCTAAGATGCGTCTGCACTTTTTTATCAACGCAGCGAATTGTATACATCTGCAAGTCTTTCAATATATGAATATAACATCCTTGTATATTCGTTATGCTTGTGACAGCTTGTAATTATCAATGAATTGATAATCCGTAACTTTTCCGTTACCGATAGCTACATCGATCCGAATGCAACCGCCAATCTTGAGTACATCAAATTGCTTTGGCTGTCACCCATATCATTTAACCGCGACACGTGCACCGTTTCGCGTCAGTCGGATTAACTGACGGAAGATGCGCGGGCGTCCACTGTGATCGACGTCGACACGCAGGAGTGGCCCGATCTTAACACAGGGACGATCGTGCGTTTAATTGCCATTTCACGAGCCGTTCCGTCTTTCTTGATAAGCAATCCGCCCACCAGTCACGGACATTCGCACGCCATCGTTTACCCCGTGAAACAGCCGGTCCTTCTCTCCCTTCTCTTTCAGAACACGTGATAAATACGCCTCTCTTTCTCTCTTCCTCTCTCTCTTAGCCCGTCGTTGTTCCAACCTCTACCTCTAACGTCTCGCACGGCGAAAGCGCTTTCCGGAGAACTTCGATCTGCGAAGTTTGACGGGCGAGTCGTAACTTTGGACACGTTCAATATTTTCGAATCGCGGCATTTGCCGGGCGCCTCCGAGGAACTTATATATGTGATTTGTAGAGGTGGTTCCGGAGGTTGAACGATATAGACCGTATTGACTTTGGTCAATTTTTTAGCATTCGAGGAACAATCACAGCTCTCGGGAGCGGTTTCGATTGTATCTCTCGGCTCGATTCCTTGCTGAAATATTGGCTTTCGGTTATTGGTTCTATGAAGATTGTTATTAAATTTATGAGATGAATTTAATCGTTTTGTATATTTAAAAATACATATTGAGAAATACAGCTGTATTGGGAAATTTTTAATATATATATAAATGTATATTTATGTGTAAAAATAATATTAATATTTGTTATAAATAATAATTATTTGTGAAGCAAAGCATCATGCGATCAAGCTCGATGCGATGAATTTTCCCGTCAGTGTACATATTTCGTAGTACAAGTTTTTGTACCAGCTCCGCTGGTAGCAGCGTGAAAGCCGATACATGTCCGTGGCTTGTATTTTGTATCGGCTTTCACGAATATCAGAGCGTCTCTCGTTGCTCGAAACTTGACGTTAACCGCAAATGGCTGGCAGATGCGAAGTTCCACCATTCGTCGACGGGACGACGGAACAAAAGAATACGACGGAGAAAAGGGCGAAGAGCTAGAACGAATTTCTTACGGTAATGGGGCTCGTATTGCGTGTCCTTTCAATCGAAAGTTTTCACTGATCGTATCGAAGAATGATGTTTCTAAAGAGTCAATTTCTATATACATTGCGATTTCTGAAAATGTATCAAGACAAATGTTTAGCATTTATAATATTCTTTTATATTTAAGTACAAAAATATCTTGAATAAAATTTCACGCATGGTTATTTATCTTATTATATGGTTATCTGGTTATTTATCTACATATATTAATAATATACATAAATAATATTCTTTTAATTAATGTACCAAGAACATACGAAAGTATTAATAAGTTGATAAATCAGGAACAGAGATGAGTTGTATAATGTAATTTTATCCACAAATAAATCTAAAGTCATGTTTAAAGTCACTGAAGTTTAATAATATCTCGAATGGTCTCTTACAAATTTTTTTTCGTCGTAACTCCAATTATGTATTTGTGTGCATTTTTCACTCGATTTTTTATGTATAGTGGATGGATATGTTGCAAATGTCGAAATTACTGAAATCCCTTCTGAGGCGTCCTTCTTCAACAACTTTGCGTGACATGTGACTGGAATCGAACGGCTAATTTTGGAAAGCGATAACCAAGTGAATCCCGGAGTTGATGGCAGTTACGAGACACACACTCGGTCCGTTTAATTTCGAAGGCAATCAGAGAAAGAGGATAGGCGGTGGACGCCTCTATCCAGCTATCCGTCGATCCATCGCGCGATCCAGTCCTCTCGCTCTCTTCCTCTATACACGTCACCCTCGCCTCGGTCTCTCCATATCAGCTAGATGCTCATCCATCTGACTTCTCTCTCGAACCTTGCCACGGTCAAGCGGCACGAATGTAACGCTCGACAGCATGACGTTAATTCGTTTCTACGGCAAGACGTATGATGCTTTCGATAATAGCTTGCTGCAGCATTGCATCCGTTCATCCGTTGGCAGTGTTTCTGTTACCACTGTTGTTTGCCTATATGACCCAAATTGCATGTATTGGATGTGAAAAGTGCGGGTCCTTTTCGCTCATTGAAATCGATTGGTATTGATATGTCCAATGATAACCGATCGTCGAGCTTGAAAGAGTTTAATATAGCCATCCAGAAAATATCTATAGAAAATG
>NW_017259213.1:1291554-1306621 GCF_001594045.1 Atta colombica | reverse complement strand
GTGTGTGTGTGTGTGTGTGTGTGTGTGTGTGTGTGTGTGTGTGTGTGTGTGTGTGTGTGTATCCATGACTCGAATTACATAAATCAGGTAGAGGGTGGTTCAGTGGTTGACATTGAGTGGCAGTTGAATGTGCAAAGCCCAGAATAATTATCATACGCATTCCATAAGTGAGGTTCAAATGCGGACGTTTAATTACATTTAAATATGGCGCAATTAGCTAGATTATATAACCATTTATGTTTGTGTTGCAGCGCTTTTCAAATTATAGTGTAATCGAAATTCAGTCGCAGTTAACCGATAAACTATTTAAATAAGTATGCTTCGTATTATATTTCATTGCATAATGAAGTTAATTTTTTGTCATTTTTTCCTGATGAAATTACGAATAATTTGCTACATAATAATTAATAAGATAGAAATAAAAACGTTTCCATTTCAGTGAACCGTTTTCATATGAACCGTTTAATCGTTGTCCTCATTTCTTGTTGCTGATGCGATTGGATGCATAAGTACATCTCTTATCATTGGCCTGAATCACAGTTACCGGATGCACGAGTCGGATCGTCTACATTGAGTGACATCCAGGATATGGGATCGTCTGATAATTACCCTTTTAATTATACAGATTGTTCCCGTATCGATCGATCGATGACACTGGAAATCGAAGAGAATTTTTAATTGATATTTGTAAATGACTGTTCTACATACAATGATTTATTAACAGAGAGAGAGAGCATCGACCTTGATGCCATTGATATTAGAAAATTTAGAATATAGACATGAAAACTTCGTACCATTTTTGCACATTTTCTATGTTCGAAGATGCAAATTAAGAGATGCATTGATGAGAAACATGTTAAAAACAATTATTTATTGTATTCTATTTATTGTTATCGTAAAACATTATTATTGAGGAGCATATTTCTTTTTATACGTCACATATGACGCACTAATATTTAATAAGCTCATATTGCTTTCTCGCATGCTACATATGCTGCGCGTCGTCAGTGTGGCAAAGCAATTTATGCATATGTCCCGAATTGCATGCACCGGATCCGAGATTGCTACGATCGCCATTGATTGCCCCGGAAATTTCTGCTTATTACACTCGGGGATCCAGTGAGGCGTTCATTAACGTTTCGCTTCGCAGATGTTGAACATGACTATTTCGTTGTCCGAAAGAACATTTTGTACGGGCAGAAATACAGTGTACAAAATTCACGAGGTTTGAATGTAAAGTATAACGAAATTGCAGTACGTGTCATTACGTCAATCCTTCTGCAGTATTCATGTTACGCTTGAATTCGGCAATCGATTTTAATGCACTGAAAAAGTGTACAAAACATCAACTTCGTGAATTGTGGTCAATAGATAATTAACGAATAATGGAATCGTTTTTTTTTCCAACTAGTGAAGTTAAGAAAGACTGCTCACAGTTCGCTAATAATCGATCAGCATTGTTCATCGAGTCCGTGGTCAAAAGGAAGCTTATTACGCTTATTAAAGCCGGCTTCCGGTCTTTCGCGGCGGCGCGGCAGGGGGAGGAAGGGTGGGATGGGGAGGACGAACCGTCGACTGTCACAAAAGAGCAACGTCGATGGCCGTCGACGGCTAATTAGATAGAATAAGGTAATTCCACTTTTCAAACGATAGAACAAAAACTAATCCGAAACCTTTCCTCTGCTTTTCTTTTCCAGGTGCGGAGGATGTGTTCAGGTTTACGGGAAACGAGACGCACACAGACTACTTTCGGTTGGTGCTCAGGGACGGGAACTATCTTATGGTCGGCGGAAGGTAAATAGAGGATTCATTTGAAGCTAGTGCTTTAATTAAAGAGCCGCTTCTTCTTCTTCCATTTCTTCTTATTCCTCTTCCCCTTCGCCTCTCGTTGCTTCCTATAGTCTCCTCTTAGTCCTCCCACCAATCCATCTTCCGACGTATCATTGCGCCACTGTCTGCACGAGCGCTCGAGAACGTTGGTGATCATGAAGTAGATCGAAAATCGTGTAATTTCTTCTATATATTACGTGTAAACTCGTTTTATCGCGTAAATTGAATACTTGTCCATGTTGGAAAAAATAACTGGTTGCATTAATTCTAATGAGATTCTAATAAAAAATGGACAAATCAGAATTTTTTCGTTGAATCTATTGTAATTCTAGTTGATGATCAGAATTCTGATTGATATGATCTGAATCTCTTGGCTTGTTCATTTTCATCCAGAAATTTTTCTCAATGCAAGAATATTTTTTAATCCAACTCCTAGCCGACTTCTCTTGATTAAAGTCGATTTGGAATTCTGCCGGCGGCACTTTGTGTGCGGTGGCATGTGGAAAACATTCGCGAAATCTCCGCTTGGCCAAGAGTGCGGATTTTTAATTGCGATTACATTAAATTATGCATTGATCGTTATCCTGGAATGGACTTTAAGCTATAATGATCATTTTAATCGTTAAAGTTAATTATATGTGTGTATCATCATGGATTTGTTGAAACGTCGTCATTATTAATTTCCTGTTTGACAATGATACTGCTAATCGTATCACAATTGTATACAGCCTTTAAAATGCATTATTAATCGGCATTGTACTCCAAGTTGTATAATAATTTCATTCTCTAATATTCATTGTAAAGAGGTATCAGAACAGATATTATCACTAAACAAATGCGTAGGTCTCGAAAAATATCTTTAATACAACATATCGCAATTATTTGTTTTATTCATTACATTTTATTCATTAAAAGCTAATAAACGATCAATTTCGTTGAATGTATATAAACAAAAATTATTATGTAGCACTATATTCCCTAATGAGATAATTAATCATGTCAAATATAACAATAGATGTCACATTAACACTGTTGGATATATTCAATCGATTATTGATGAGTCATGTATGAATTAAACTTGAATACTTATTGTTTGTGATATCAAACATTTTGTAATACTATTTCTGCGTATGATTGATCTTTATTATAAAATTTCTTACAAGTACAATAAAGTCACTCACAAAGAGTGCACTCTAAATTTCTTACAGTGAAATTTCATCACTCCAAGAAAGTAAACAATCATTCTTGAAAAAAAAAAATGAAAATGTTTCACGTCTTGAAAAAAAGTAATGATTTTCACTCTTTTTAAAATGAATTTTCACTTAAAAAAAGTGAGACTTTATTCTAAAAAGAGTAAAAATCATTACTTTTTTTCAAGAAGTGAAATATTTTCACTTTTTTTCAAAGATGGTTGCATTTTCACTTTCTTGGAGTGAGGTTTCACTAAGAAATTTAGGGGCTAAACGTATACAGTATCGTATTAAAATTTAAAGAATACAGTATAAAATAATGTGTAATTGTAGATGCAATATACAGGGTCTCAGAATTTATCGGACAATTCTTTCCGTATACAAAATGTACACTTGGATATTCTGCACAATAGAAAATTTTTTTGTTTCTTATTTCATGTTCTATTTAAATGTTTATAATTTTGTAGTTAAGCATTTCTTCATATTTAACACTTTTTTCTTATTTCCACTTATAGAATCTGTTCTCGCAGTTAGTCCGTTAATTCTGATAGAGATACCCTGTATATTGCGTCTATAATTATTTTATAAATATGTATAAATTATATATCTATATAAATGCAGGCTTTGAATTTCGTCATTAAGGGATGTATTCAAATGATTTGATTATGCCCTCAGTTGATCGATTAGCGCGCTTTCTTTTTTTTTCCCCCTTATTCTTCCTCGGATTCTCGAGCGTGCACGCAGATAACTCTATTCATGTTTCGTATGTGCTGAATGCACGCTGTTCCAACGTTGAAATCAGTCGGCAGAAGCAGCGATAATCAGGTCGTACACAGATTAAATGCATTGTGCGTGAATGAACTCTGATATATATCCAGGCTCGTTCGTTATTGATCGGATTACACTAATTGCTCGGCCGATTTGCCGAGCGCCGCCGTCGCCGCCATCATGACCGCCGTGTGCACACTGTCGATGATATGAAAATTTGTTTCTTGCTCGTTATGTCGGGCTTATAATATGAGAATACCTCGCGATTATTCTGCGGTCGGCAAAATCCGATCGGCGCAGCCGACGTTACTAGCACCGAGCGCGGAGAGATTCTTCCTCTTTAAAGTGCTTCTAAGCATACGGCGGAGTGCTTAATGAAGAAGAGTTAACGATCGACTGCCGAAACTTCACAAGCGCCGCTTTCTCAGCTAAATCCGTGCTAACCAGACAGCCTTGCTCCGCTCCGTTGATGTCTACTTTAGGCATCTAACTTTACAACTTGGAAACTCTTTCCTCTCCATCTAACGTACATTAGAGTCCTTTTGCTTCTCTGGTACTCGTAATAACGTTCGTAATACGAAAGATACTAGTGACCATGTCAGTTTAGAATTTAAAGAAGATTTTTGAAAGGACATTCTTTTTACAAAAATTTATTCAATAGAGATTGCATTAAATTCTTGTCATAGAAGTTTGATATATTCCTACTTAGATGTAACCGTTCATTATCCTATCAAAATAATTATGTAAAATGCTTAAATTGGTTGTTAGAATTTTAAAACTTCTACATAATTATTTTGATGATTCAAACAAAATTATTTTCAGATCTGTATCTACTTAAATATTTAATATTTACTTTTATTAATATTTATTTATACTTTAGTAGAACCGTTCTTTCCGTGAAGGAATCTTCATTTTTAAATATATAATCGTAAATAAATAATCAATTAACTATTATATCTTGTTTTAGAAATCTCGTGCATAATCTCAGTCTGACCGACTTGACGGAGCAGCAGAGGCTGACATGGTACTCGACAGAGAACGACGTGAAGATGTGTGTCGTCAAAGGTACACCCGAGGAAAACTGCCAGAACTACATTCGTATCCTCGTGAAGACCGGGCCGAACAATCTCTTCGTGTGTGCTACCAACGCCTTCAAGCCCATGTGCCGTGATTATACGGTACACGCGGGCAACTACACAATTGTGAAAGAGAAGGGCGGTCAGGCTAGGTGCCCGTATGACCCACAACACAACAGTACCTTCGTCTATGTCGACGGTGAACTCTACACCGGCACGGTCGCTGATTTCGCGGGTATGGACCCGATAATCTATAGGGAGCCACTGCAGACCGAGCAGTACGACTCGATGAGTCTGAACGGTGAGTGAGAAGGCTAATCCAATCGTCAATTCTCGCCTGGGTGATTGATGATGCTTAATGATCGCGTTCTGCTGATTTACATTGAAAGTCGGCGGTTAACTCCGATCGCAACTCGGGATATCAATTTTCATTTTCGCGGCGCGCTTTTGCCATTAATTCGACACGGTGACAAGTGCGGTTTGAAGTCGGTAGTTAATGATCGAAACTCCGAATATTAATTTTCATCGCGGAAAACTGTAAGTTATTATTAACGCGGCAAGTTGTAGATTATCAAATGTAGAGTGTTTAAAATGTTATTTTAAAAGACATTTTATAATTTCTAACGTTATTTTTGTAAAATGATAATTTTACTTATAATTATAAGATGAAATATTTATTCTAGAAACGCTTGGATTAATTTATTTTAGTTATTTATCGTTTCTAATTGTACCAAGATATCGAAGACGATTTCTCTGCAAATAGCGATTCTAAGAGTCACCAGATCGGATCGCAATTAGATCGAGCTAATTGGATGCGATAGATAGCTTATAACCCGAGATCCGATTAATTTAATCGTTACTTTCTAATTGCAAGGAGTTGTAGCGAAAGACCCGTTATTTGTATCTCTTGGAAGTTTGCGTTTCTGTATCGACTCTCAGTCCCAGCGCCTTGAACGAACTCCGCGTTTCTTAACAATAAGACAATAGTCGCGCATTTATCGAAAGTATCTGCAGAAGTTTACGGAAGAAAGTTACTGGGATTCACATTATCCAGAGAATCGAATAAGAGAAGTTTCGGAATGGAGGTGGACTGTGATGATCCGATATTAAATAAAAATGATCAATAAGCCAGACGGAATCCCGTACTATGAAGAAAAGGGAATTCCCGAATGAATGGAATTGCATGAAACTTTTCGCGGCGTCGCTTATATTTCACGTAGTTCGTCAGGTTGCCACTGAGGCTATTATCGTTCTCATGCACAACTTTAATCACATCGTTTTACCGCGCTTACCAACTTCTGAAATTATCCTATTAATATTCCGATGCGACATAATTATTGTCCATTATCGACCTCGTTATACCGCCGTCAAATGCGATCTCTCTCGGGCGCGAAGTGACCGGGATAAACACGTGTCTGAATGTTTGAAAATTCCTCGGCAGCTCCCGCATAATACACATCCGTGTCCATTAAAGTTCAACTGCGAGTTTGATTCAATATTTGCACGCCAAGTTTCGGTCGCGCCGGGTCGACTTTGAAAATCCGACGCGCGCGCCCGCTCCGGGAAAATTATTCGCGGAAATGTCGCGCGATCGTAGCCGCGACCGTGTGTGCCCTTCGCTGCTCCTAATCCACACGATGTAATTCTGGGATTAACCGTGCGTGTACGTGGTTCTCTAAGCTCTCTCTTTCTCTCTCCCTCTCATCGTACTTGCTCCAAGATTATTCCGCGGATCTTCCGGGCTCGTGTAACGACAGAACAGCGCGCTGCCGTGCCCATCGGCTTGAAATTTGCTCTAGAGATTGTAATGCGACCCCGTTGCATCGTAATATAGACCGTCTATAACAGGAATGCGATATCACACAGTCAGCTAACTGCTATGACTTTTAACTAACAAAATGTCATTATTATTTAAATCATATTCAACCGAGTGGGATTTTATTCCATTCGATGTCCAGAATTTTTACATGATTTCATATTTTTTTTATTTGGATATATTCAAAATATACGAAAATATACCGCACGTTTTTTTTTCTCTTCCATTTAACGAAATTTAAACACGATTTTAATTAACGTTGTAGACACAACAGATTTTTATCGCACTTTTTGAAACATGTTGATACACGCTATGATTTCCATGGTTATCGACGAGTTCTTTGTTCGCCTAACATTGCTGCTCATACGTCGCATATAGAGATCCTTTGTGGATTTAATAAATTAAAAACTGGTTTTCTTAGCGTTATACTACGGTGTATTATACATAACTTCAAAGTACTGTACGTCTTCGTCGTCACGGTGTTAAAATTGATACGTCACTTTGCTCGAGGCGGAGACAACGGGGGGCCTCCAGTCCACCAGGGGTATTTTAATTGAACGGTGTACGAGAGCGCTAATCAAGTTTCTCCACCCGTTGGACAATATTGATTTTCTCTTCGTCCGTCGAAAATTCAATTCTATCTCGCCGCCATCCTACGCCCCGAACCTCCGTATCGCTCCCTCGGCAAATCGCGAATCGAAAATCTCTGGACGAATAATTCCTGGCGAGACGCGAAAGACGCGAAAGACGCGGAGAAACGACGACGGACTGTGTCGTCTGGGAAAGGCATTTTTCTCTAATCGGTCGCGGAGGGAGTTCAAGAAAGGTGAGACTCGGGAGTACGACGGAAGTGTTTCCCTTTCGGGAAAAGGCTCCGATCTTCACCGCGAATTTTCTACGGCACTTTGTCTCGGGCACGGAGGTGCAGTTAAACGCGACGTGGGACGCGAGGTGGAAAGGAAGTGAGGAAGGAAGGAAGGAAGGAAGGAAGGAAGCGAACCAGCGACGACAGATAGAGGGAGAGAGAAAGAGATAGGAGAGCTGGAGGAGAGCTCTCTCGCTAAGGGGTTGGGTAAAACGAGGAGAATTTATGGGGCGGAGAGCGACGGGTCGTTCGGATATACCTACGTGGCGTGGCGAGATTAATATTACTTTATGAATCCTAAGAAGCTTATGAAAACCCTGTCAAGTTAATAAATCGATAAAGTTTTCCCACTTTATCGGACGGTCGACCGGAACCGCGACGCGACGACGGCGACGACGGTGGCAGCGTTTTACCGGGCGACGGCGTTGAAATAACCGAGAGAAAATAAAAGGGCTCCTTACACGTAGCTGGCTTATTGGCAGTGGTGTATACTTGGATGTTATATGTCTTTGATGTCGACATTAAACTTTCGCGTCCGAGTCACGACTCTTCACGGTTTGATTCATTTTCGCGTTCGTTGTTTTACCGATGGGATGATGATCATCAACAGCGGAGTTGTACGTAATTTTCGAGCGTTAATAATTAGCCTAATGCGTCGTTTGTCAACGTGAGTGTCTTGATGCACTTAATCGCCGGTGATTACACCCAATTAATTACCGCGTTTGTCGGAATTAATGGCACAATTAAGGGGAACGTTAGTTGGCATAAATAACTGTACTTTCGGTTGCCTTAACTTTTTGAGCCGCTCGAACGCGCGAGAATTAATGTTCATCGCGCGACGTCAAGTAGAAATAGAAGTTTTTAAATAAATCGCGGCGAGATCCCAACCCTTATTTTCCGGGTACTGTATGAGCGTTGTCTGCTTTATTACACACCATCGATTGCGTTCCAGTAGGTGGTTATTACGCTCATTTATTTATAAGAGGAATTTATGACGTCATTTACTATCGCCGTGTACGCTGGCAATAGCAGTCAGTAATAATGGCTACATATTCTAATTGCAGCACCGAACTTCGTGAGCTCCATGTCCCAAGGAGACTTCGTCTACTTCTTCTTTAGAGAGACCGCTGTAGAATATATCAATTGCGGCAAGGTAAGGAATCGTCGGCAATTAATCGTCATATATATCACCTTACACCCACATAAATTTCCAGAGGATGGAATCGCGTAGCTCGCAATTATTGGATTGCCGTAAACGGAGATGTCCGTCTTTTGAAAATCTCGAGCACTGTGGAACCGCAATGTATGCATTCGCGTTGGTCTAAATGATAAAAATCAATCATGCAGTTAAAGAAAGCGATACTCGCTTAAAAGAATGCTAGAGCCACGATTAAACTTGATCGATAAAATAGATTTGTTAATTGCAAATACAAAATTATATACATTAAGCAAAATATTACGTACATTAAGTAAAACATCAAGAAACGCATTACGTACATTTCTTCCTCTCCTGTATATCACATCCTATATATCACATTAAACTATCTATACTCAAATCGTATTTTTCCATTTACTTCTCTTATAAGCTTCAAAACCATAATTTGAAGATCTCTTTATATTCTTATTTTAAATATGGAGAAATTACTTTTTGTTGAATATATGTTTGGAATTATTTATATCATGTGAAGAAATAACCTACGTGATGACAGAAAATTGTAGTTTACATATTTCTTTACAATTTTTTTTTTTATTTTTCATACATTATAGATTTCTAGTTTCCTATAACTATTTGTGTATTTCTTTTTATTCTGGAGAAGGATTTTTTTATTCTGTATGAGGAAAACGAAGAAAATGAAAAAGTACAAAATGTCGGTATTACAGATGATGTCACACAACATCCCCTTAAACAGCACTAGTTTCACCATTAACTTCCGTCGCGTCATTTTCACGCGTACGATTTAATACTTCGGCCTTTTCACGGCGAATCGAAATTTGCATGATAAAGACCTGGCTCGCGACTATAAAAATCCCGTCACAATATTTTGTTCGACGAATTAGCGCACGGTCAACGGATAACAATAGAGTGGAAGAATCGCGTCGGATGAGATTAAGTTTCGCGTTGGATCCGGATAATACGCGCGAAAGTTTCGCGAAAACGAGTTCGTAGTCGCGTCGGTTACTCTCCCTGGACGTTTTTTTAATGGCGAGTAAGGCGATTACGATTTCTTTTGCCCGTCGTTTCGCATTGAAGATCAAGCTTTTAGAAGTCACTTCTCCTCTTCGTTACACAAGCGAATGTCTCCGGGTGTGCCGTGCCTGCGGCAGTGAGAACTGTGAGCGTCGGATTCATTGTGGACGAAGCTTAAGTCGAAGCTCGACTTATTGTCAAAGGCGGAGCCAGGCTTTCCGTGCTCTCTGATAATGACGCATAATTTTACGGCGAGCGAAGGGATAAATCCAAGCGAGGAAAAAGTTGGGACGCACGGAATTATGGATAAAGATTGCGGCTCCTCCCGCAGGCGAACGTCGCAGAGAAATTTTATGCGGCCCGGAATAAATTTATAATCTCGACGGGGCACAATAAATCATTCCGAGATCTTCGAAATCGCGCGAGCGTTCCGTTTTCTCCCGTTTTATATTCGTTTACGTGCTCGAGTACACGCTCGCGAATTCTATTTTAATTACAGGTCACGATAAATTTTCCTCTAAATCACCCGCGCTCGTTTTGTCCTCTTTATGTGCAGTATATTCCACAGTGTATTTTGCAAATCGCATTTTTTCTAAAAGTTACGGTACGGTAAATTTCGTACAGGCTGCTCCGCGCAGGAAGTTTCGCGGCAATCTTTATGCGACGCTTTGTGCTACCCGGAAACGTGCGTGTCACTTTAATAGCGCGCGTAAAAGCTGAAACTAGATTTCCTCATTCATTCGCTCGTCCTTTTTCCTCGTGACACATTTTTTGGAAAGTAGAGGGAGGAAAATAAAATTTTCTCGCCTTACGCTCTCTACAGTGAAATTTACGAGACGCAATTTTCGTGTTCACAGGCCGTCTACTCTCGCGTGGCGCGAGTCTGTAAATACGACCGGGGCGGACCGCATCGTTTCCGTAACAGGTGGACGTCCTTCTTGAAGTCGCGTCTCAATTGTTCCGTCACTGGAGATTTCCCATTCTACTTTAACGAGATACGTAAGTAGACAGATATATGTATCGCTCGTATGCCACCATGGACCATGCGAGTTTTTCGTTATATCGCCCATTGTCTTCTAAGTATAATATCTATACATTGTTGGAAAAATATTAAATTTAATATACTTTACGTGTCCTAAACGATTCATTCAAATTTATGTGTTAATTCAACACAAGATGAATATGTTAAAAGGTAGTAACAAATATTATTTAAAGAAGAAACACAAGAAGGTAACACTGACACAGTTTGTAAACAAACCATGGAAATGTATTTTTTTCAGTAAAATTAACATTTATGTTAAATTAATCCATTTTATTCATCTACCTTAGAATTTACATTTTAGAACGTTTTATTTTTACGTTATTTGTTCACTTATCTATAAATTGTGTCACTAAGAAATGTTGAATATCAATTTAATATAAAATCTTTAACATAATCACAATTATGTCAAATTAAGACTTCAAATATGTGAAAAAAATTCCACACAACAAACTACTAAGAACTATTAAGAACGTGAGTAGACCATTTCCAACACATATAGGTTTCTTTTTCATTGTATACCATTGCATTTTCGAGGATACATTCTCCAAGCAATTTAAGAAATATCTCGATCGCAGAGTCAACGACTGAGTTGATCTCGGGCCAATACGGCGGCACATCGGCCCAACTCATTTACGGTACCTTCACAACACCGGTGAACAGCATAAGCGGCTCGGCGGTATGTGCGTTCTCGCTGCAGGATATCGCCGATACCTTCGCTGGCAATTTCAAAGAGCAGAGTGCTATGAACTCCAATTGGTTACCAGTGCAGGACACGAAGGTGCCAGATCCGCGGCCCGGTCAATGCACCAACGATTCGCGCACACTGCCAGATCTGACGCTCAACTTCATCAACACGCATTCACTGATGGACGAGTCAGTGCCGAGCTTTTTCGGCCAGCCGATCGTTATACGTACCAGTTTCCAGTAAGTGAAAATCGCTCGAGAGATTTCGGCCGCGAGCCGAAATCCAAATTGAACGCAAACTAGGCGCGCACGGAGCCACGCTTTCGGAGCTTTCATCGCGCATCACCGCGTCGTGTGTTTTTGCATCCATGCGAGTGCGCGGTTTACATTACTGTATGCCCGACGTTGATAAACGTTTTTTTATTTTCCCTGCGGACCTTTTTTTTTCGTAGTACAGCGAAACGCTGCGAGTGAATCACAACATGTAAATTGGTCGTTTCGTGTGTTTATACGTCGATGATACAGTCGGGAGAGAGAGAGAGAGAGGTATTGATAACATGATTCTTCTAATCTAGTTACAGATTCACTCAAATCGCCGTGGATCCTCAAGTGAAGACTCCAGGCGGCAAGACTTATGACGTTCTCTTCATCGGCACGGACAACGGTAAGGTGATTAAAGCGGTGAACGCCGAGTCTGCCGATTCTCATCAGAAAGTTAGTCCAGTCGTAATCGAGGAGATACAGGCGTTTCCACCGACAGTACCGGTTCGCGGCATCAAGGTTGTTCGAGCCTCGCAGGCGGGCGACGGCCTCGAGGACGGTCGATTGGTGGTTATCGCTGATAGTCAGGTGCAAGCGTTAAGACTCCATCGTTGCTATAGCGATAGAATACTATCATGCAGCGAATGCGTGGCTCTGCAAGATCCGTACTGCGCCTGGGACAAAGTGGAGAATAAATGCAGAGCGTTGGTCGGCCCGGCAGCGACAGACGCCAGCAGGTTCCTGCAGAGTGTCGCGACCGGAATGCACGCGTCTTGCCCTGCGAGCAAGAGTCTTAACAAAGACGCCGGCAGCGTCGGCGCCATTTCCGCTAATCAGAACAAGTTTCCGCAGGACTCCATACCGAATAAGGACAGTCCCGGTGGTGAAATTATCAATATTATGCAGGACGAGGAACAGGACAATTCAGGTGTGCAGCTTGTCGGTCGATGTTTCTCGTTTTACATTATCGTACGTAACTGAAATGGTATTCTGTTATTTGCAGGTCCGGAAGTATCCGCAGCTGACACGCCTCCTCCACAATACTCGGTGGAAACTCTCGTGATGGCTGTAGTAGCGGGTGCGCTGGCCGCATTGTTCGTCGGCTTTGTAGCCGGTTATTTATGCGGCAGAAAATGCAGGAAAGACGAGGATGACAATCTACCATATCCGGACACGGAATACGAATACTTCGAGCAACGCCAAAATGTGAACAGGTAAGATATTTGCTTCAACCTGACGAGCAGACTCAGCGAAAGAATATTTTTTTCCATTTGCCGCTCTTAGTAATGTCTGCTTATCCACATTTAGCAGGCTGGCGCCTGAGCCGAAGCTGCTACCGCAGGAGGAAGTGACCTATGCGGAACCAGTGCTGGTTCCACAACCTCCGAAACTTCAGTCCCCAAAAGGTACCATGAGGAAACCTCCGCCAACGCCTACGGAAACTCTCTTTCAATTCCCGGACGGCTATGGTTTCCGCGGGGGTCCTCGTGGGGACAACTTTGGCACTCTTCGCTCTCATCAGGGCGACGCGTATCGCCGCAACGACGGCTTTGCGACCACGCGCAGCGTCAAGAAAGTTTATCTCTGAGAAACGAGCGAGGAGGGGGGTGGCCGTCACCGGAGCCTAGGACGGCCAGCGCGCAATCGCCACAACGCGACGACGGCCAGCAGAAGTAGTCGCGCTGTGACGTCCGGGGGACAGTCAAATCGTGAGCTCGCCGGCCCGAGGGCACTGGAATCGCCCTCGCCATCGTCGAGTGTGTCATCGAGTTCCCCGTCCCCTCCCTCCTCGTCACCCTCGCCCACCCTCGTACCGATCGCCATGAGCGGCCAGCAGCCACCACCGCCGCCAACGCCACCTTGCAGCTTCATCTATCGATCATAGTCGTCACCGTCGTCATCGTCGTCGCCATCATTGTCATCATCATCATCATCGTCATCGCCGTCGCCATCACGATCACTATCGTATTTTACTTTCGACTCGGCGACGCGAGGGGATGAGAGAGAGAGTGAAAGAGCGCGTTCTACAATCCTAGCGCGTTATCCCAAAATGTATAGAACGACTAATCGAAAGGAGAATCCAGGCCAGAGATCTCGCAGTACTTCGATGGATGCCGCGATACTTTTCTTTCTTGCCTTCAATCCTAAATCTTTTCATTTTACGCGTAACTTTCGTTTCGATGCTGATATTGTTTTGATCTTAATGAAAAATTAGAACATTAGAGTTTTACGTCGATCGAGTCTAGACGTTATTATTTGTTTGTATAAGTAATCGAATTTTCTAAATTGCGGAATCGGTTGTTCATCACGAGCATTGGGAAACGTCGAGTCAAGTTGTGTATAGAGCAGTTTGTTTGCAAGTTGCCTATTCGCGAATCATCGCAACGTTATAATATAACATTTCGTAATTCTCGTAGGAACAACATTCCAGCCAGAAGTATTTCGGTAGGCGTTATGATGATCATTAGCTCGTTTATCCATGCATATTGAAGAATAAATAAGGCAAACGCAAACATTTTAGTGTAGCGATTGTCGGTTATCGTAGATCTTTAGCACTAATAACGCAAAAAGAATGAGCATGTTGAATACAGAAAGAGAAGAGATTCTACGATTATCGATGCTCGAATTATAAACTCGAGTGAACTTTGGTGATCAGACTCGATTGACAAAATAGTGCGAACGTTACGCGATGATTCGCAACAAAATGTCGTAATCTCCACTATTTTATTAATTGACAATTAATATCGAAAATATATTTAAAAAGCTACACAGCATAGTATTACGACAAGGCTTTTTTCATAAAGTCAATTAAAGGAGACTATCCGCAAACTCGAAACACGCAATTTTTCTAACGTTGTAATATTTAATACGAGTGATTGATAGTGCCATTATAGACCACGTAACATTGCTGCGTGCCTCGAAATTGAAGACGATCATAATGATCGACGATTGTTGGCTGAATGTTTTTCGCGATTGGATCAAATGGATCATACGGAATGCATTTAGTTAATTGTACATAATAACATTTCTATGTCTTTATATTTAGATTTTTATTTGTTTCGTCATTTCTTTCGTAATTTTATTTTATTTTTATTTTTATTTTTAATTTATTACAAATCGTATAGAGTGTTTATTTATACCACGTGAAGATTATTAAATTCGAAGAAAATTACGAAATGATAAACGAATTGATAAAATAACATTTTTTAAATTATATTGTAAAAATAAAAGTCTGCAATTTAATGTAATTTATGCATTTTAATATTGAATCTTATCTAGTGATATTTTATTATCACGTTAAAAAATTTAAATTATGCATAAAATCGTGGAGATTGCTATATTGCATG
>NW_017259213.1:1289555-1291454 GCF_001594045.1 Atta colombica | reverse complement strand
ATATATATATATATATATATATAAATAATCGTTCAAAATGATATTACTTTCTAGTTTCTCGTATGCGAATGTCGGTTCTAGTTCTGTGTATGCTTCGGAGACGCGCATTCTCGACGCCTGCACATACTTATACGTAATAGAGAGTGAAAAAAGTGAGAAAGAGAAAAGGTGAGAGGCACAGCGCTTATATGTACATAATACATATATAAAAAAGCATATACATCAAGTTAGGGGTTACAAAAGATAGGAGGATTGGAAAATGAAGACGAGAATCAGTCTATCTAAACTGGGCCCGATGGTGTATGTAGACATCTATCTTAAAGTGCTTCTTATTTCAGTGTGTTTAGAGAAGTAAACATGTATGTGATATATTCTATATGATGAGATGCTCTCTGAGCATCGGAGGAGCGAAAGAAACGTGGGGAGGGCTTTTTTTCACTCATCGGGCTCTCTCGACGGATCTGAAACGAGACGGACGCACGTGGTGATGGAATCTCATGGTCTTTTGTTCACTAGAATTCGTCGTTACGCTTTATAAATATTTTTTCTACAATTTTTTGTATCCATTTTATGCGTACATTTGTACGTCATAATGGCGCGCATTATTGATTTCTGACATCTCTGTCTCCCGCAATTCTACGGCGTCGCGAAAAAAACTACATTCCAGCAAATTGTCTTTCACCGATCATAGAATTTTCGTGAACAATCGAACCTAAACTCTTTGACACGCACACAAGTACACGAACTACAGGTTGTAAACTTTTATAGATTTTATCTTATCGCTTTTTTTTTTTAATTAATTGTTAACTCGTTTAATTTGTTAATTCTATGAATACATCCGAGAGCTCGTTGAAAAATTATTCCTCAAATGGTAAGACTGAAAAGATCCCCCAAGGGCGAGTCTCAGTTCGTTTATTTTTTTCTTACAAGTTTTTATAATCGGCGTGGATGAGAAATATTCCTTGTAAAAATTTAGATCAAATCTTTTTATTATTACTTAAATGATCACCGTTCCAAGCACAAATTATTCTTCATTACACTTTACTAGAGAATTAACGAAAGTTTATCACAATGCGACTTGTTAACTACTCTATTAATAGCATAATCGAATAGTAGTCCTCGTGAATCAGCACGAATTCGTAAGAAAAAGTAAACGACGATATAAGCATACTTACAGGTATTTCATTGATTGTCAAACAATACATGAATAAATATGGAAATTATCCAAACTGCCACGCGGCGTAGACTTTAAGGTAAAATCGATATTTTGTGCTTGAAACAAGTAACGATAACAGGAACATCTCATATCCCGTGGTAACATTTTCCACGTGATTTGAAGCTGCCATATAATCAATCCGACATTCCTTGTCGCAGATACACTTAATTATCCCTCGGGAGCTAAGTAACATTTTTAATCGCTTGTTTCGCGTCGCGCGAAGGACGAATCTTTTTCTAAGTTTGATACGACAAACGACGGCTCGTAGCCGTACCCAAACGAGATTCTATAAATAATTGTTTAGTGATTTTTTTCGTAAACGGAAGACTCAGGCATATGATACCAAAGATATTAATTGTAAACTAGGCATCGTTGGTCATTGTGATGGTTAATCGTTAGAAGACGCACAATACGGTATTCGTTAACGATAGGAAGGTGGCCCCCTTGCACACAGACTCGGACACGGTTATACATAAACACGTGCGTACACGACACGCGAAAAGATAACAGATGTAAGAGAGGCAGACGTGTAAGGATGTTCACCTTATTAGCGAGTTTTAATAATCATGTTAACGACACTAGTTGGGAGACTCGCGATATTAAAATCGTAGACTTGTACTAAACGTTGGAATCAAGTAATGCATGAAAAACAGGGCGATCGTACATCATGAAATATTTTTCAA
>NW_017259213.1:1288746-1289455 GCF_001594045.1 Atta colombica | reverse complement strand
AGAGAGAGAGAGAGAGAGAGAGAGAGAGAGAGAGAGAGAGAGAGAGAGAGAGATGAGCGTACGCGTATGCATGTGTGCGTAAATGTGTAAAGGAAAGAAAGCGAGAGGTGTAGCGGTAGCTCGGTGTTCAAAAAAATAAAGTCAGAAATCTAATAAGCTTACAATATTATTATCGAGCGTTAATGCTTTAATAAAAGGAAAATAAGTAAAAAAAAAAACGAAGATTTGTATAAACGTGTTCAAGGAGCTGACGTTCATGTTGTTTAAGCCAATAAGGAACGGATTCCATCCAAGACAATGATGCGATCGATTGTGATCGATTAAAACTTTCGACTCGGTGTAAATGAATTCGTTTGTCCGACATTGTTATAAACGGGGGTCGTGTGAGGAACATTGTTCGATTATAGGCTTCGCGTGATTTCTTTTTATGTTGTTTAATGAGTGTCGCGGGAGACGTAACGATGTTTCATGCATTATTTCATTTCAATCCCTCGAATCCCAAGTTATTTGTCTGTATATTTAACAGGAGAGGAGTTTAGCCAGTTACTTATATAAATTGAAACAGAAATGAACCTAGGCACACAACACAATCTTCTCGTTTGAGAGAAGATCAAGTAGAAGATGAAGTATGTATGAAATGCGATTCGCGAGGATGTGGAAGCTTAGAGATAAGTAGAAGATTAGTAATGATACATACGTATATAAATAT
>NW_017259213.1:1272815-1288646 GCF_001594045.1 Atta colombica | reverse complement strand
TATATATATATATATATATATATAGAACGCTTGAAACGTATATTAATATATGATATATATTATAACTTTTTATAAATATATTTTTCCGTCGAAGTCTAGCCTAGTTGATACATACACAGTTATGACTATTAATTTATCCGATCTGATTATTATCGAGATCTAGCGTTAATTCGGACATCTTAGACGTCATAGTTTTACATGATAGCGAGTTGTACGAATTGTAAGTCACTTAATGAGAGAAGGGAGGGAGAGAATTAGTACCTAATGTTAAACAAATTTACTACTAGCGTTGAATTTCTGAAACGGGAGTCTTCTTCTTTTCGCAGCCAATCATCCGCATCCCCAAGTCCCCAGCCGTCGGAGGATTTCGCCGATCAGATGTTCCGTTTAAAGTGTGGCACACCAAGCAAAGAGTATATATATATATATATATAAAATATATATAAATATGTGTATATGTAAGAGAGATGAGAGAAAGAGAGAAAAAAAAAGAGAGGACATTGTATTTTTCGAAATTCGCGTTTCAACGAAAACTCCATTGCCACGACGGCTAGAGTCTCGCGATTGTTAATCATTAAAAAAACGCGACGAACGACCGCGGAAGAACGAGACTCCCGTTCCGCGCTTTGTAATTAAGTGAAGAAGAATCGGTGAAAAGAAAGAGAAAAAAAAATTAGAGCGGCGAGACAAGTATCGCCGTTTCCGCCCTCTCCGGCATGCGTTCATTGTCTTTGACGAGCGACAGAAACGGTGTCGCGGTGATGTTTTTTTTTTCCAACGGGGATTGCTGGCCGCGCGACGGGCCTCCCCCGCGCGGCGTTGTAAAATGAGCGAGCACTAATAATAATATTAATAATAATAACGATAACAATATTATAATTAACATTTAAGAATAATCATAATAATGTAATGCATTGCGATACCAGAAGATTTTTAAAGGGAAAAAAAAAAACTATAGCATTTATCAACGATAAAATAACGAGAATGTAACATGTATTTTGCTTCTTCCTAATACAGTGCCGTTTACGCTATTTTTTACTCTAACTAACTAGAAGCTCGGCGAAGTGTGCGTCCCGACGGAGGCGGCCGCCCGGCAGCATGCGCTACTTTAAAACGCCGGTCTGTATATTTAGTCGGCCATATGTATCCTTAAAAAAAAGTAATCGTTCTAAAAAAAAAAAAAAATATGCCCAAATGTGACTCTGGCACACGTTCGTCGCCATTGTTGTTGCCATCGTCATTGTCGTCGTCACTCTCGGCGTTGACAAAACGAAGAGACGAGGATGACAAGATTCTTTATGAATGTGCCAAGTGGGAAAAAGCACTGCGAACGCATGAGGCGTGTGGTTGGGTGCATATATATATATATATATGTATGTGTGAATGTGCGTGCTGCGTGTGACTCACTTGGATCAATCAAGTTACTCGCCTCGTATCCTCGCAGTATCTCTTCGTTAAGATCAAACGTCGTTCGACGATCTTTTGTCGTTCGCCTCACATCGATCGGAGATGAGATCCACCGGGGAGCGCTTGTTTGCCGTAAATTCGACAGGGTGCGAATTTTACTGCCGCGAATTTTTCACTATCGCGTGCATTCAACGTATCGCTCGGATGCGACACGTTCGTGCTTCACGAACTGGCGAACGTTTGGCGAAACGACACGCGCGGTACGAGGTCGACGTCTCGAGTCTCGCGAGCGTCACGATTACGTTCGCCGCACGCTACTCGTTATCCAATCGTATGTTATTACTCTTGTATTACTCGTTATAGACGCGTTCACGTCGTGCCGTTCGCGAGATCGATCATTTGCGTGGAACGGCGAGACGTAAAGATCCGGCGTCTCCTCGCGCGGATCGTCCCGGACGACGAGAGACGCAGACTGTACATTAAAATAGCGGTTAAAGTCGGAAGGCCACGATACCACCGATTTCTAGCGTTTAAGGGTCTCTAATTAAGTCACTGCAAATACTGCTCTCTGAACATATATACACGCGGATACACACACACACACACACACACACACACACACACACACACACACACACTCACACACACACATAAACATTTGCAACATGTGCAAGACTCGTCAATTGAACCGATCGGCCGTTGCATCGGTGAATCGGCAACCGATTCTGCGTCTCACTCGTCGGATGGAGGAATCGCATTGTACTTTACGATGCCGGTATAAAATTCGCGTAATGCTTTGTATTCACCGTGCGATGCACGACGACATGGAAACGAGGCGGATCGCGATTTCGCGACGAACGAGAACGTGCGATTCATCTACATTGCGAGCGTGTCGCCGACGATCGTTTTAATCAATCAATTAGACACGAAAGGAATATCCGCATCCTTTTCGTTATTTTTTTTAATCAAGGTGAGAGATACTCCGACATCGATGAATGAACGAGCGATAGCTCATTGATCTCATCGAGTAGTAGAACCGCGCGTTTTTAGGTCAGAGTCGCAATTTGGGGTGGTTCTTCAACTTAATTAATCGGGCAGGATTGTGTGTTGTGTGTGCGTCTCCGCCGTGTGTATTTGAAAATCGCATTTCGTATCGGCGCGCAGCACGCCGGACATCGGAAAATCGGAGCAACCACCCATTAATCGATCGCAGACACTCATTCTATGTGGCACAGGACAGCGTGACGATTCATCCATTCGTTCGTTCGTACACTCGCGCGATTCACGATAGCGTTTGAACGAAAAATTACCCGGTGTATTAAGAAGGAAAAGGAAAAAGGAGCGAGGAAAAGCGATACTAATAATAACGATACTACATTAATAATGAAGGTATATTATTGCCGATTATTATATTGTAATACACGAAAGACGATGATATTAATACAATACTATTTATAAACTGCGAGAGAGAGAGAGAGAGAGAGAGAGAGAGAGAGAGAAAAGAAACGAGTGGGAAGTCACCCGGTGAGAGAAGGAAGGGCGGCGAGATGATTTACGGAGAAGAGATTAATTGAATGAAAGATTGCGAGAAAGAGAGATAAAGAAAAAGAAGCGGAAGTGAGGAGATAGATAGTTTGGCAGTAGGCTGATGGTAGAGACACGGCACGTCTAATATTAACAAAACAAAAAAAATAATTAAAAAAGTAAAGTATAAAATATCATAAACGCGAAAAAGGTACAGTAGTGGTTTACTATTGGCTGACACGTAGTGTGAATGCTGACATAGGAGAAGCATGCTGGCGAAGGAGAGCTTTTGTCGATATTTCTGTGACGGATTGGATTGAATGGGGGATGGGATGGAACGAGACGGAACGGAACGGGATACGTCGCGCGATTCGCGGGACACATAGAGAGTGAATTTTGGAAGCGCGTGCACGTGTTAAATCGGCTTGTCCGGGATATGCTGGTAGAGAAACCAAAGATAAGGTTTTTTTTTTCCGTGCTTTTGTCCATTACATTGGTTGATTTCCGATTCATACGATAGCACATAAAGGAATAAGCAGTAAAACTTAAACAGTAAGCGAACTGGCCATAGTAGAGACCGTAACGTAGCAGTAACAAATTCAACATATTTGGCTAAATCCACAATCTTGTTTTAAGAGGCCGTTTTAAGCTGTAAGTTGTAAATGATGATATATCGGCTACAAAACTTATGCTTTTAGGCCATAAGAATCGGGTTTTGCTCAATTCACTTAAATCTAACGGTTAAAGCTTAAAAATTGCGCAAAAACAGTTTAAAGACAGAAATTATTGTCACTTAATCATTTTCGACTTATGACTTTTTAAAATTTTTCTTAAAGCAAGATTGTGGGCTTAGCCGAACATTAATTTTCTTACTGCTTACATCTTACTTTAAGTGTACTATGATTTATATTCAGGTAGCAAATTGACATTTGTCGTCACGTTGACATGAAAATAACATTAAACATGTCATTTTGACATCAAAATGACGACAAATAACATCAACTCACTACCTGAATAGACACGGATTGCGTTCGCGGACCCGACTTTTCTTGTTCTTTGTATTCACGCGGCAGTGTTTCTTTCTGTTCGATCAACACCTGTTACGCAATGTTATCATTGTGCGCAACGTTGCTTTTCGTTACGTGCTACGTTTTTCATCCTTGGCATGACCTTACGCGGCGTTTGCATTTTCCGTCTAAAAGTTCATGCTTGCACGAGGTAAGAATACAATGCACACAGCCGGGATTTATTAGTAAACGAGTCGACAGGTTTGCGGGGAAGCGTACGACGCGGATGGAGTCGAGATATAAACACGAGAGAGGCTGCCAGAAAGGGAGAGAGAACGAGAAAGTAAAATCGAGCAAACGGGGGCGAACTCTTTGTGGGAGGATTAGGCGGAAGAGTGTGACAGGGCGAGAGAGGGAAATCTGATCGAGTGAGAGAGAAAGAGAACGAAGAGAGAATGCGGAGGAACGATTGTAGATTCGGAAAGTCACTTAGCCAGCAGACTGCTGTTCATAGTGCCCTGTTATAGTGGGTTCCCTAGGCAGAGTGGCAGAGACGCGGTTTAAAAAAAAAAAGAAAAAAAAATGAAAAAATAGGAAAGCTAGAACAGAAGAAATGTGAAAGTTGGATAGGAAGGAAATGGGACAAGTTAGAGGTGGCGGCGCAGTTTAGTTTTACTAATAAATAAAATACACCCGAAGTGTACCTGGAAGAAACGACGATAGATTTGTATGAATTCTCAATCAACGAGATATGCGTTGAAAGTCGAAAAGTCGTGGAAGATCGTTATAAATCGTCGACAACTATGGCATTTGGTCGAACGACACAAAATGTTTTATCAAGACTCCGTGAGAGCCTCATCGTCGATCGATTGTCTTCGGAACATTCGAATCTTGTAATAACTCATGTAATGACTTGAAACTACATAAGTGTACTCCTGGCGATGAAATAGCGATGCGATATCTTTTTTGGTACTGTCACATAAAAACGAACAGCGATCGTTGTGCGAAACGTAGTTGAATATCGCTGAATTCCCAGCGCGATTCTTCGTGACTACTTCGAGTCCTTGCGGCGCAATTAAAAAGGATTACATAGACGAGAAGAACTACTGTACGGGCTTTGCGAGCTCCCGTCGAGACTTACAATCGTTCTTGAGATCCTCGTCCAATTTAGGTTCCGGGCACCCGTGGAGAACTTTAAAGCGCGACGGATAGCGAAAGAGAGAAAGGAAAGAGTAACGAAACGAAATGGAAAGAAATTTGTTCGGAAGAAGTGAGGCACTCCGCCCTCTGCCCACGGGACCCTAATCTATTTTTCAGAATACGCTATTGTGATTATTACTATATGATAACAATTTAAAAAACTAAAACGACAAAAATACCTTGTATCATTGTTTATTATACGAATTCTGACGATTATATTATTTATAATGTTAATAATCTATATTAACGATATAATTATCGCATTATACCATTATTATATTTAGTACTATTAGAGAGTGAGGCTGCTACGCTGTATTAATGAATTAAGTACTAAAGAATTAAGTGACTCATCCTCACCTTTTTTAGACTTTACATATAAATATATAAACACACATAAAAGACTAAACGCACTTCTCACATTACTACGTTCACATCGATGATTTACACGTTTCATTTCGGACGTTCGATCACCTTTCTTTTCTGGGCGCTACTCAGTCGACGTTTCTGCTTTCGTTGAACCTGTTTGCATTCGACGACTACGTTATTTTATATATCATAATAGGTATAGACTGTACCATGAAATATTAAGTAAAAATAAATTTGATTAGGTAATACGCCACTCCTTTCTCTAATACTCACAAATATTTCAATCACGATAGCATGTATCCTTTTTTTTTTTAAATCTTTTCATCTCTAACGTATTTCTTAGACACATGGAAAAATTGTAAGATTGATCTTTTCTTTCATTATGTCCTTGTATTTTTTCGAAACTCTTTATTTATTGAAAGGTTTAACGATTATGTGTATTCGGATAGTGAATTTATTCACTTTACATAGTCAATTTTTATTTCAAATAGATTTAAATAATTCTTTCTTAAAAATAAAAGAAATTATAATTTTCTGCGATAACTTTTATTATAATAAAAAATAAATATAACTATTAAATAAGATTTAAAATAAAGTTAAAACCACAAGAGATAAAATAAATCATCTGTTCTTTATCGTTAGTTTTTTATCGTTAATACGAGATAAGGTTCTGATAAGGATATGGGTCACAATGAAATCATGATACGCATTGTATTTTTTTTTCTCATCTTTATTTAATCGTAGCACATACTATTCCAAAAATTCATAAGTACGACGTAGATAAAAAAGTACAAATATTTACAAAATACTGTAAAAAAGAAATCGATTTGGAACGCCTAAGGATATGAACGTCATTCAAATGAGCTTCCCGTACGCTGTTCACTTTGTCATCATATATGACTAGACATATTGGACATAATAGTAGCCTTCACGAAACTCGCCGGCACATCGATTGATGTACCTTCTTTATGGCAGTGATGGTCGTTCACGATTAGATAATATCTGAGCGAATGATATGAGCACATAGGACTTGGATAATTGGATCTTAACTTTACATACGTGTAATTGCGGATTAGAGATCGCTGTAACGTATATTTCTAGCGTATTTTATGTTACAAGCAGTGATGGGCCGTATTTAGATTATACTCCGTGCTTTAAAAATACTTCTGTAGATGTGTGGACCTTCATACCTTTCCGCGTAACTTAATATCCTATTTCATTCAAATGCGAACTTTGGAGGTTCCTTATTCAATAATAGAATTATCGAATTATTTCGATAATTCGTATTACTACTGAATACGTATTACGAATTGCGAAAGTACTTTGGACACGCTTCCAATTTTAACTAATTTTTTCACCTGAACAATTTTAATCCTCTCTGCATCTGTCGAGCCTTTTCTTCAAATTAAATGTAAAAGTACGCGACGGATTTTATATTACTAAATACGTTTGCCATCACTGATCACAAGAATATTTCTTGACGTATATAGTGAACATTTAGGAAGCATTATAAAAATTGTAGGAGACGCCGCTCGGGTAACTTTGAAAGATTATTCATATATTTCGTGCTTTTACATATTCTTAATTAGAGTGTCCACGAATATACGACGATGCTTTCACAGGCAAAGTGCCTTCGCGAATTGCCTCGCGTTTCTTTCAGTAACAAGAGTGCTTTAGTAAATTATAGAGAACAGTATTTATCGTTGACAGTGTTATACGTCAGTATTTTATATCTAATATGTGTATATGATACACCATATTTATATTAGCATGCACAGAGCCGAAGAGTCATTTATAATTACTCCTCGAAAGAAACATCAAATTTTTCTGAGAAATAGAAATTCTTGAAAGAGAATTTTTGGACGAATTACCTATAACAAACATATACTAAAGCAACTTAGTTTCATTGATCTGTTTCTTTTCTATTCCTTTCAATTGATTCCACATTCAGTTCTTTTCGTTGCTGCAAACACGTATTAAATTAAACAAGTTGCGCGATTGATTTTATTTACGTCCAATAAATCACTATTTCTTACCGAAGGTATTGTTTTACACCTGTTAAAATATATCTAATTAAAAATCGATATTGAGATCAACAAAAAATTATTTTTTTGTTTCAAAAGCCATAAGTACTTTCATGTAGAATATTATAAAATATACATACGTGAAGCTCTACTGAACTGCATTGCCGAAACTACAATTGACGAAACTGAATTTGTACGGCTCTATGCGCGCTTTAATTCTTCAAAAATTATTAAAAGCGGTAAGTACTCGTAATATCCAATGTGAAACAAGTTATAGCAATATGATTATTTTCATTACGAGCACTTCTCTAACGCTGTCTATCCCGCACGACTTAAAAACTGTTACCTTTACCGGTGGTTCTTTCTCTGTACCCTGCAAACACTTAGCTTACGAAGCATCAACGGAAGTCTTGCATGAAATGGAAGAAGCGACTGTGCGCACCATAATTGCCTCGCGAGTTTTCTCCTTTACAATCTCTCTTACAGTAGAATTAAATGCAAAAATAGGGACGACATTAAAACTTACGTACTGTTAAAATATAAACATTGATATTCGTTGTATAAATCGGATACGGAGTCGAATATATATTCAGCACATCCTTCTTATTGGACCATCGCGTCAAATACATAGATTGTTCGCGCTACTTATCAAATCGTAGATCTCGAATGCAAAAATATCGCGAGCGATATTTCGTCTCTGATCCGATCGATTCTAATTTCCGCATGTAAAAATAGGTTTTTCAAGCGTCATTCTGTATATGCCGTTTTATCGTTTTCCTCGCGTGCTCAGCTTCTAGCCGTACACGCCATGATCTTTTCACCTCTGATACCAATATATACGAAACTTTTTTACGAAATTCTTTAATAAAAAGCCATCGAGGATTCGAATGATTATATTAATGAAAATTAACATGATGATTCACGCTAGTCTTTCGCGCTTTAAAAAAACAACTTACATGTATACTTGCATACCATCGGTATATGTACAAGGCCGTCTTTTTCGTCAAATACGAGTGGTCGATTGCGTTCTTATCACACATAAATATATACGTTATAAATAATATATGTTATAAAAAGTTTCTTTTTATGTCTTAGCAGTGTAGAAGTAAATAGGCGGAGATAAGATTTTCTTCGTCGATTTGATATGGTCGTGATACTTTCTTAATATGCATGTCATTGCAGCGCCGAGTCCGATCTTCGAACGTTCAATCGAGACCGCCCGCGTAATTTCGTACGATCCGATTGAACATTTCTCTTATCAATTTTCGGCCTCGGCTCACCTAACAATTAATGTATCTTATGAGTATTCGATGTGTGGTGATGATACTTAATATTATATCGATACTGTATACTAAATATTGCATTAATTGCATAATAACGTGTATGGGTCCATACAGATCATTATTTAGTCCAACGATAGAAGAACAGTCATTGGAACGGAGATTGGAGATGCTATTCGAAATAAATATGATTTTCTTACCGAGCTAGTGGGCGCGACAAAATACTGTAATATGAATAATTATTGCGGAACCAATGATTTAATTTATCTCATTCTATTTCATAATCTATAACAGGGAAGCAGTAGAGATCAAGATATAACGTTCAATGATCGTACCTCACGGAAATTTATGGGAGATTTCGCTAGTGCGATTTTGGAAAATGACATTCGCGGAACAATAGAAAAATCCAAGATTGCACAAAATATGATGTAATAATTTCTGAAGTGAGATCCATAAAATATATCAAAACTCTCCTCAGTGTTATTCACTTGATTATATGCAACGACGTGGATTAAATGACACGCATCGATGCGAAATATTAAATTCTGCGTAAAATCTATACATCACGATTTGCGACGATGTCATTAGGACACATAATTCTCGCGCATTCAATGATTAATGAGCAAGCATTTTCCTTTTGCAAAAGAGTAGGGTTTCCTATAATTCATTATGCATATATAATCGATACGAAGCATTTAACATGAAAGCCGGTTAATTATTCTCGCGCAAAACCACGGCTTTCTCGGGTCCCTCCTCCTCATATGGGAGAGATCACTACCGCGTGATCATCGGCGTTCGTCAGCCTTACCTCTCGATATACAGCTCCGCACAATCATTACCCCTATTGCAGTATTTCCAATATTCAGAGCCTCGTACAAATAGGTCGCGATAATAGCCTACAGGCAACTATCAACCACAATTTCGCCTATTTTCGACACAACCTCATCAAAGGTCGGTCTCTCACGTGGATCATTTGCCCAACACTGAGTTTGCAGCTCTTGAAGAGCCGGTGGCGCTGCTTTGTGCGGTTTCCACGTGAGTGTTTGCGTCTTGAGCTGTGTTAACACGGACTCATCGTTCATCTTATTAAATGGCAATTCGCCCTGATGGAACATCTCCCAAACTAAACACGAGAATGAATACACATCGCTTTTAGTAGAATACTCGTCCTCGTACACTGCTTCATAGGGCAGCCATCTCAGCGGAATTATCTGATTCCGATGTTTCGTATATTCTTGTTGGTACGGCTCTTTGGTCATGCATGGTAGCGAGATCTTGATCGTCAAGTTGCTGGCGATCAAACAATTGCGCGCGGCTATATCCTTGTGGACTAATCGATTATCAGCTAAGTGTTTTAGACCCTTCGCAGCTTGATTCGATAATGAAAGTATTTGCGCCACTGACAATTGAGGTGCACGTGGTGCTTTTGTTTCGTGCGTTGGGCTAGAATTGTTATCCTTTCGTGAGGCAATCAAGAATTGTTTCAAATCGCCCCAATCAGTGTACTCTAAAATCATATAGTCGGGCTCTTCCTCTCGACACAGACCAATCAACTTGACGACATTCTCGTGGTTAAGTTTATGAACAAGATCCAAATGTCGTTTAAATTCTTGAAGAGCAATCTCGTCTTTCGTGTTTGTCAGACTCTTTACCATGACCAAGGATTCCTTATCGCCATCAACTTGATATTTCGTAGAATAAATCTCACCAAATTCTCCCCGACCAAGAGGCTTCAATTCCTTTAGATTGCTGCGTGAAACGGCAATTTTATCATAATTTGACTTAGATTTCCTAGATTGATTGCTACTTTGACTGTGAGCTGTATCTGCGCCATCACTCTTGTTATGAGAATCGCGATTTTCCTTCTTCTTATTTGTTGAATTTACTTTATTCCCAGTTTCCTTCAACTCTGTCTGTTCCTCCTGTACATCACCATTCTCTATTTTTTCTAAAATTTAGAAATATACACATTAATTTAGGTATGCATGCTACATCATCAAATTATTACATACATTAATATTAACAATATACCTTCTGTTTGTTCCTGTAGATATTGTTGCTTCCTGCGACGACGGCGATAGCGACAATATAACATGAGACCAACGACGAGTACCATATACCCCGCGGCTGCGCTAAGAGTAATCGTTACAGTCTTAGTCATCATCGTTCCATCATCAGAGGCCTCTAGATCCATGTCAGCTCTATAATTATCTCCAGCTAAAATAATAGTTATTTTATTATTATAAAATAGATCGTATTAAATTACAATTAATTTAAAATAGTCATTCGAGAAATTATACATTATAATAACATATTATAATAATAATAATATCAAATACCTTTTACATTTAATTGAACTTCCTCTCGTTTTAAACCACCGCTATTGCCAGCGGTACATCCGTATTTCCCCTCGTCACTAAGATACACTTCTTTAATGTACAAACTTCCATTACTTAATACTTCGAATCGAGGATTATCTAAATTGTTCATGCGAGAATCTTTATCCCATTGAATGGTCGGTTTAGGATCACCCTCGGCGGCACAGTGTAACATCACTGGATATCCCTCAATTGCCTCCGTTGGATTTTGTGGTTGTACCGTAAATTTCGGCGCGACTGTGAAAAATAAATGAATATAAATTAATTATTAATTAATATATTGTAAATAAATTTCTTGTTCGTTTCACATTCATCGTACAAGCACCGATACATACTAACTACATCAATGCTAATCGTGTGATTGATGGACCCTTGAGCGTTGCTGGCGATACAAGTGTATCGTCCTTTATCCTCCTCCAATACACCGTTGAAGTGTAGAGTGCCATTAATATCCTGAACATGTTTGGGAAATTCCTCGTCCTCGCCCTCCTTGACCCATTTTACCGTAGGATTCGTGGCACCCTGGGCCTTACACGATACCTTCGCTGTAGAGCCAAGCTCTAGGCGTTTATTGACCGGCTGTGGTGAGAATTTAAGTTTCTCTTCAACTGTGAGAACGGCTGGATCCGAAAACAGAGACGGGAAACCCGTGGTGAATACTTGACACATGTAGTGCCCTTTGTCAGACAGGTCAACGCTCTTGAAATGCAGCGTAACATTGCCATGATTATCGGTCACGCGGTATCTTGTTGGACCTCCCGATTCCCTCAGCTGCGCTCCGTCCTTCAACCAATGCACGTGCGTAACCGGCGGTTCCATGCCGGAATACGAACAAGTTAGTGTCACGGAATCACCTTCCATCACACTGAGCGACTCTGGGGAGCTTATTATACTTGGCGGGGCTAGAAATCAAAATGACAGGACATTTGTAATCTTCCTGAGTCGTTATGCGATAAGAATTTATTGTATTCATAGAAAATCGCATCAGTTCTGTTTATAATTCTTTGTTGAGAAAATTGTGTACTTACTTGATATAACTATTTGAACGGATATATCCGTTTCACCGGCCATATTCTCGGCCACGCAAGTATAATTGCCGTCGTCCTCGCCCATTCGTGCCTTCGCAATGATGAGCGTGTTATCTTGAACGCGTACGGGACCGGTATCGCTTATAATATGTCCCGTGGGATCTTTCCAGTAAACCTTGGGCGAAGGAAGCCCTAAAGGCTCTAGGCAACTTATTTGGAATTCTTGATCTTCACCAACAATCGCCAGTTGAGTTGGACGTTTTGGTTCGAAAGCAGCCACCGAAAAGTTCAGTAAATCTGCAAATTTTATTTATATTCATTTAATGTATCAAGAAGATTTATTTCAAAATATTACAATAATTATTATTTTATACTATTATATTTATCAATTTGTTTAAAATGCTATATTAAAATACTATAATTCGAACAGATTAATACATATATGCATTATAAACATTTAAGACTTTTGTGATCGAAATATATTCTACTAGCTATTGTTATTTAATTATTTTTCTTTTTATATTATTTCATTATCTCTTGTCTATTTTTAGTTTTAATTCTATTATCGTTGGTCTATCGAAAATCGATTGATACTTACAGGCAATTTGTAATTCGACCGTATAACTGACTGTGATTTCATCTCTTATTCCATGGCAGGAATAGAATCCCTGGTCTCTAAGATCGGCAGCGCGTATTAAAAGAGTGCCGTTCTCGAAGATCGTTCGCTCCTCGTCGGATTCCAGCGGACCGATTTCCTTGAAGAACCACTGCACCTCGTCGGCGTTCTCGAAGACACAGTGCAAAACAGCCGGTTCACCGCGTTTAGTAATCAGGTTTCTCGGAACATCCTTAATCGTTGCAGTCTCATTTCCGGAAACGATTAACGGATAGCTGTCAGTCACTGGCGAGGCTCCTGCCTCATTCTTGGCCACACAGGTGTACATGCCGCTGTCTTCTGGAATTGCTCTATGTATGTGCAGTTTCTTTTTCTTGATCTCGACACGATCGCTTTTCGCCACGCTCACTGTGTTCCTGTAAAACGAACAGTCGATCCCCGACTCGAATCATTTTCAATTTGAGATATACAAGATTCACTAGTGTCATTTCTATATTCAAACAGAAATTTATCTGACAAGCCAAGTCTCCATTTTTATGTGAAATTTAAATCGATTTTTGCAACACGTGATTCTTCTCTCGCATAACGCATATTGAATAAGAAATGAATCGATCAAAATTATTTTCTTCCTTTCCAAAAATAAAGGATTCTGATCGATTGATTCTCTTATTATGTCTCATGTATTATGCAAAGGTTTGTGCTCCAATCTTATTTTTTATGGCAGACTATTAAGTTACATAAATCCTGCGCGATAACTGACTTCGTTCTCGCCCTTAATTCAGAAATAATGACAGACACGACAGTTCGAAAATATATTGAAGGAAAAGTTTCTCCGATGCGTGATATTTTCATCGTGTGACACAACTGCGACATTAAACTCCACCGAATGCACGACGAATTCTACGGGGAACAGGCGTCGCGGGTTTACAATGAGGGGGATGATTCAAAATGACGACGGAGGTGAAACTCTCGATGGTGCACGTCGGGGCGAGGGAGTGCCACTTCATAATTCACCAGGTCGGTCCTGTAAACGTCGGGTGTCAGTTACGCTAGAAACTTAGTAGTTTGCTCCCTTCGTTTCGGTCTATCCCCGTGTTGCTCATTGCGCATCCCGCTTAGATTTTCCGGTACTAATTACTCTCTCTCTCTCTCTCTCTCCTCGCCCCCGGTTATCACGCGCGAGACGCTCAGGTAAATAGACAAAGTTAAAATAGACGAAGCAACCAACTTGAACCACTCGTATTTCATGTCGCCGGAACCGTCGACGTGACACCGGAGCTCGATCTCGTTGTCCATGTGGATCGTGGACGGCAATTTCGGTTGCTGCAGTTGCACGATTGCTTCGCTGATCCCTGAAACAGAAATCAATGATGTCATGTAATATAATAATCAGCTATTAATACGGTAAACATTTACAGTGTACAATACGATGTATTAAATGATTACACGCGAGCATAATAGAGGTAGGAAAACAAAACGAATGTTTAATAGAATATCAACTGCATTACAATAATGTGCTTTATTGTTGCTTTGTGCTTTATTTTAATTATTTTTAATCGTAATTAAAAAATAATTAAAACCATTGCATCGGAACAATATGTATATTTGTAAAAAAAACTAGATTTTTAGACGATATCAGTATCATTATTCCTTGTAAGACATCTTTTGCGGAATAAAATGAATAATTGTATTTAAACGAATCGATTGGACAAGACATAGAGAACATGAACGAAAACAGAGCCGCATGGGGAGTCGAGTAAAGAGATCGAAAGAAAAAGAATTGAACGCGTTGTGTTCCAAAAGATATCAAAGTTCACACGAGATCACATTTGTACAGTTCTTCTTTATATTAAAGTGTTAATACCAAGCTCAGCTTCCTTTCACCTCATATAAACTCTACACTGTTTTTATTCCTTTTTAATAACTCTCCGCTGGAAAAAAGAATCTGTTTTAGCTATCAAATATTGAGTGAAATAGTTTCAACTAAATGTTGAAATATAACTAAGCACAACTTTATTTTTACAAATATTTATAAGCATTACCGTTGATAATACCATTTGATAATGCTTACTAAATATTTGTAAAGATAAAGTTATATTTAGTTCTCGATTTACTTATATTACCTTAACGTTTAGTTGAAACTATTTCACTCAATATTTGGTAGCTATAACTGGACGTTTTTCAGTTCGCGAGTGTGTATGAATTATTATTAATGACGAATATACAAGTTGTCATTGGCATGTTTTGCCGCGAATACATGTCTCATAAATAGAGATATGTGGTTTTCAAAATTGCGCAATGCAGCTGCAATCTTTCCTAAAAATCGCAGTGAGCGTGATATGTCGCATCATATTTTGTACAATATAAAAATCGCGATAAAATATGTGCATTATATATTTATTCAACTGCCCGATCTGCATTAAAAATCTTTGATAATTTTTGATGAATCTTTCATGAAAAACTTTTAAAGTTCAAAGCAGCGACAACTGACTAAATGATCAAAAATATTAATTACTAGAACACAGCAATTACAAAAATAAATAATTGTTTTTTAAAGCAATAGCAATGAACAATTCCTAATAAAAATCGGAATTTATTTTCAGAGAAAAAAATTTCAAGAAATAAAAAGTTATATCGATTCTTTTTTGCGCGTTAGTCAAACGTACTTGCATGGTTTAAAAAAATTAAAAAACGAATATTCGACTATACGAAATATCAAATAATTATGCAATAATCGAAATTAATATAACTCGAAATTATTATTAAGTTAAATTACAGGAAGCAAATATTAAACTATGTAGAAATATATATCTTTTATGATACAATATATATGAAAAAATGATATACATTTTCCATATCGTAATGGAATTTACATGTCCATAATAATTTTTAATCTATCTTTTTAATTCTACGCTATTAAATATCACATTCTACAAAATCTTTAATGAAGAGGAACAAATTTTAAACTACGTTACAAATAAGTATTTAATAACCGGAATCT
>NW_017259213.1:1254741-1272715 GCF_001594045.1 Atta colombica | reverse complement strand
TATATATGAATATAATAAATAAATAAATACTTTATTATAAATGCAATTTCGAGCTACATCTACAATTTAAAATGGCGCGATTTTAAATCACATGCGGTTTCACGATTAAAAATCCAGTTACATATCGCATTGCGATTTAAGAAAAAAATCACGGTGCTTTAGCGATATATCGCAACATCTCTACTCGTAAATTCTACGCTACCGCACGTACGCTTACGACGTACGTGCATACACGCCGGCATGGAGGAAGGAAAGCAAGAAAATCATAAGCTATTAAATATCGCGGATATTAGACGTGGCGAATTCACAACGCTAATAACTTCCAGATTGTGTACGCGATATTGCAAGCAACCGACGCCGCGGTGGAGCCGCGAGTGTGCGTAATTACGCGGTGCGCACCGAACGATTTTTTTCCGTCCCTTCGGCAAGATTTCTTCGTGTAGATCGGCAAAAAAAATCGGAATAAAGAGCAGTGACGTCGAATGAGAAGAGAAACGGATGAGACAAACGACCTCTGCAGCCTCCGCTTCCAATTTCTTCACGTTCGACGTCGTCCGTCGTTGAGGGCGCCTGGAGGAAGGGCGCGTCGACACCGAGAACGGCGGCGAATAACCGCGTGGATATCGCGGCAGACCGGCTGGAATTCTAGAATGTGAAAAGAAGCAGCGCTCGCGCAGGCGGGACAATGGGAGGGAAAGCAATTCTCCGTAGAGATAGAAGAAGTCGACGAGAGGCGGGATGGCGGTACGGGTCAGGGGAAGAAGGTGGAGGAGAGGATGTTCGGTTCCTGAGAATGTCAGGTCGATTCCTCCCATTGCCGCTCTTCTCATTTTTGTGCCCGCTCGGGAGGATCAAACCTGCCGTGACTGCCGTGAGTTGTCTGAAAACGAGAACGCGCGCAGGGCTTCCACTCGACGAATTTAATCGAGTCAAATAAAACGCCGACTTTTAAGAGGGAACGGAAGACGCGTTCCATTCCGCTTATCCTTCGTTTCCGTACGCTCGCAAGCGAGCTCGTCAAAGCCCAAAGCCCGTGCGAAAGACGCATCTCCATGTATTATTCGTATAAGGGACAGACAGAACTTCGAAGGAAGAACCGAAAGGTCTCGGCAGGCTGCTCTTCGCGTCTGATTCTCGTCCCTTTTTTTTTTCCTCAACTTATCTGGACTTTGCGGCAGAAGTTGTCTGAGGTTTCAGTGTCCGAGGATGGGCGAATCCGTATTATTGATTTGGGAAAAACATTTAATCTGCCGATGTCCGTCGTATCTCACAGAGGCGTGCTATTTATTATTCATAAAACAAATTCGTGATTTTTTTATTTGTCTAATATAATACAAAGAAAAAACTGAGAATCTTATAAAAATTATAATATAAATGTAATATAAATAATAATAAAATAATATTATATAAATAATAATGTGAAATTAATATAGTATAAATAACAATAAATAACAATAATAATATTAAAAACAATAAACTATGGTGACTTCGATTGAATGTTACTCCGATTGCACGCAGAATAATTGCCGATAAGTCTTGGCAAGCTTTCTTAATGAAGAAAACCAAAGTCAAGCCTCTGATACGTTTAACTATGCGGCAGGGAAGTAATGTTGGTTAAGCGAAGCCGAGAAGGGCGCATCATAACTCACAGGGCAACAGTTACCGAAGACCGTGTGGACGATAAGGCTTCGTTCATTAATTTGATTCATTAGTCCATGCTATGAAATTGATCGGCCGCGCCGGCACCCTCGACAGATAAAATGAAACGTAATTACGCGCGCCTGGAGCCTCGTTAAAAAATGTGCCAATAGTTGAAAGAAAAACGCATGTCGTTAGCGCGCGGAGGAATTGCATTTGGATGGAATGTCGCAAATTGCGCACAACTGGAACGGCTAGGAGTCTATAAGCTCCACGCGATAATTTACTTGTTCTCACGAACGTAACGATTCTCACTTCTACAAAAGCGCGCGAGTAATTTATTACTACACGGCGGTTAAATCGTCGGCTGTGTCGCAACAACAGCTTTTGATCTATGTCTCAATTAACGGGCACCGACTTATAAAGTAAAATTCTAATTGCAAATCGTGCACCTCTGATTTCGTGCATTTATCTAAAATGCAAAATTATATGATCCACGTTTCTTAAAAATTGCTTAGTTCAATAAAACGGTATGATAATTTTAAATATTTGTTTTTCACGATATCGCTCCTGTGATTCAAGTGATTATACAATTTCAAAAAACATACTTTTTAAATTATCGCCATAAATGAGATAGATAAACATTTACTATCAATCGTTAAAAATAAACTAACTTCACAAAAAATCGTCATTCAAAAAAAGAATAAATTTTTTAAAATTATGAAGATAACAAAAATGACATTTGATCATGTTAAGAACATATTCTTTTCGCCAATATATTATTTGATTAAGTAATAATTTTCTGTCAAATTGAAAAACAGTTTTTCTCCTTTTCAGAAAATTAATTTTTGAAGTTGTTACTTTTAAAATAAAGGAACAATATGTTAAGATATAATATCTACCTCTTTGATCGATCTCTTCAATTATAAGACTGCGTAATAAATTTAAATGTTTCTCTCTGCCCTGAAAATTAAATAACTTTAAATAATAAGTTAAAATCTATCTCATTAGAAATATCTCGTTTTGCAATCGGCACAAATGTATGTTAGCCATCCGTGAAACGACTGCACTCTCCGAGTTTTCCGAGGCGGCATTATTAACACCTCAGTCGGTTCGATCTTTTTGCCTCTATCTACAAGGTGAGCTCTTGTCGTCGGTACTTTTTCTCTTCTTGCGTCACGTTTCTCTCTCGCTCTCAATAGCAGCCGATCTGCAGACTGCAGACTCGGCGGCGCATCGAGAGGCGCTTCATCAACGAGCGTTGCACGTGAACACGATTACTTCGAAAATGAATCCTCCACGCGAACAGCGTAATAACTTTCCTCAAGTTGATGTGGTGTGTATATGTAACATCGCTGCACGAATGTATTGCAAACAATTATCTTTTTGCCATTGTGTCTGGCATACGCTATCCTTTATAGATCGTAAATCTAATGCAAGACGCATACATTTTGAATAAATTAATTGTACCAGTAATTATGAAAGTGGTCTAAATAAAATAATAAAATTACCCCGTATTATGTATTAATTACAACGAAATTATACAAAAAGTACAAAGTATAATGATAAATTCATTATGTTTCGATCTTTTATTTAAATCACTTTTGTAATTACCGGCACAATTAAATCTAAAGATTTGAAATTTCAGAAAAATCGATTTTCAATTTTTTTGCATATTTCGATAATATGATCCTTTAGAAATACTTTCCTGTCTTTTTGGAAAATTCACAATATTGAAATCTGAACAATGTAAATAATTGCGCAGCCGATCCCGACTGAATAAATGGCCTGGGCATTGTTCTAATTCCTAGGATTCTTTTGTGCTACAATTGAAATTGCTATTAAAGCTGAATGTACTTCGGAGATGCATTCTACAAGGGAAATTTTGTAACCGTGTAAATAATGTTCTAATATAAATAAATGCACTAAAGCTCTGAATGCGATTTTCTCAAAATGATACTTTTTGATAATTTTTACCACGATATCTCGAGAACTGCGAGAGATATCATCTAGAGATTTATACAAGAGTTGTAAAACGCATGAATTATATATAAAGTTAGATTGAAAAAAATATTGTTACAATTTTGTAACAACAAATAACTTGAATCTTTTCAAATTTTTTGTTTCCATTGGATTTTTAGGCGCCATTTTATCTTTAATTTTTTAGATATAATCAATAGAGGAAAGTATAAACAAAAATATTCTTAGGATTTCTCGAAACCTTCGATTTTGACTATTTTCCTCATTACATTTACTGAAAAAAAAGGTTTGGTTGAAAAGGATAAATCAGAAGGTTCTGATTAAATCAATTAGAATTCCGGTTATCTCAACTAGAACTTCGATAGATTTTACCAGAAAATATTTTCTGATTAAATCTATGAAAATTCTAGATTTGAGATAATCAGAATTCTAATTAATTTAATCAGAATCTTTTTCTAGTTTGTCTATTTTCAATCAAATAATTTTTCTCGGTGTTGGGATCATTGACCTCTCAATGGATTTTCTTATTTTATAGTATAATTAATATCCTTAAAAATAAAAGTTTTATATTCATCCGCAGCCTTGTTATAAAGAATTAAACGCGAGCCAATTGTTGAAATTTCACAAATCTCTCTAATTCCTTTAAAATGCAAATGTTAACGAAGGAATAATTTAGCGATCAACGAAATCAATTGAATTTGTTGCTGTGCGCTCTATAGCGATCATCGAGAACGAGATGCGTTTTCAATGTCACCACTCGTGGGAATGAACTTTGAAATCGTCACGTGTTCACGTGACAGTCCCTCTCCGCTTCCGGAGAGTCTGATCATTGATCGACCTTCCACTCCGCGGACCGTCTGGCTCGAATTGTTGCGCGAAATTAGTGGTGAAAATTTCCGCGAGCGATTCGTAGTCGGACCCCAGCACTCGACAAATCCGGAATGAAACGAGAGGCGAAATCGTTTGATTGTTATTTCTTCTTCCTTTTCGCCTTTTCCTTCCATTCTATTCCCTATCCTGCTTGTTGGTGAACAGGCGAGCAGTTTAAAAGGCTTGCGTCGAAAACGCGGTCCTCTACCTTTAAGTCACTACCTTAAAGAGACATACATTAATTTCGAGGAGTTATTATCGAGAAAGCGGATTTAAGGGTGCCGATAATTCAGTACAAAGCGGCGACAAAGAGACACGAGACTCGAGAGAAGATATGCAGTCTATACGCAAAAACGAAGAAGAAAAAGAGACGTAAAGAGAAATCTCTGAATTCTGGGAAGGAAATTGAAGGTTGAAGGGCTCGTTTGCAATGACGAAAATCTCACTTTACCTTTCGTCCAGACGAGATTTTACCAGGGCACTCGAGCCTTTTTTCCCCTCTCATTGCGAAATCGACTCTTTCTCTCTGCTTCTCTCTATCATTGTTCCCCCTTTCTCCCTCTCGATCACTGCACCCCTTTCCCGTTTTGTTTCCTCCCTGTCGGTGTGTTCTCTTCGTTCTGTCTCTTTCCGTTCGTCGTCTCTCGCTCCACTCCGCATCTAGGCGACTCGTGTTTAAATGCACAAACGAAGCGACAGATCAAAGGAACCGCCAGCAGGGCACAGCAAAACGAGTGGGTAAAACGAGAGAGAAAGAGAGAGAGAGAGAGAGAGAGAGAGAGAGAGAAAGAGAAAGAGATGAAAGTTGAAGGGAGCAGGCAACATTTATTATTATCATCGTACGCGTCCGTCCGTGTGGCCGCCCTTCCTCGCCGTCCTTCCTTCAGCATCTCACGGTCGAGATTAACTTTCGTGCAGAGGCTGTGTCGCTATCAGAGTACACGCACGCGTCGCAGCACGCGTGCGTGTCACGAAGGTCGGCCGTGATATCTCCGTCGGGTCACAACTTTTCCTATCACCTGCGTATGAAATACAGAATGGCGCACAAAATGTCACACCATTTAAATATTATTTTTAACAAAATTGTTAAAGAATTTGGCATAGAATTGAATACCAAATGTATAAATTTAATAATTAAACGAATTTATATTACTTTTGGATATTTATGCGATTATTATTTATGCGATACACAAACTTGTTTTAATCTCCTGAATTCACGAATTTTATTATCGAAAATAAATGATTCTAATAATTCATAAAAAAATTTAAGAGAAACGATAAGCATTTTTACCTATAGAAAGTTGCACTTTGAAGAATCGTTTCTTTGCGGATTATATATTAGCGAATAACCTTCTTTTTGTCTTTTCATGCATGTAAATAAATGCCTGTTATTTCTCTCTGCCTCTTGTTATTTGTTACATAGGTAACCTTGGATGGAAGCAGTCGACCCTGCTACCTTCAACGACCCTTCTGAACGGTTGCTCGCAAGATTGGGATTTTAATTGCTCCCACCTCGACAAGAATTTCGAAGCAGTACTCGAACATCGATTGCCTCGCAGAATACATACATTGTAATACATTCAGGCATTATAGTTACCGTATTGAATATTCAGTAGGACAAACTTTCAAGAGAACTTTCCTTGCAATTCTTGTGCACTAGATCAAGATCATATTATATTTTGAAGATACAAATATATGCAGGAACGATTTGTTGGGAATTTCTAAAAGAACTTTAACTGGCAGTTAAAACACCCCATATCAACGAACTCTACTAAATTGCGCAGTAAGGGGCATAGCTTTTCTTTTTTTTTAAAGGCGATCATCGACGAAACGAGAACATGTCGACAGATGCGTGTCATCCTCCGGGAAAGTCACGCGCGGCGCAACGCGGACCACCCAGATATAAGTCTGGATCGGTTTATCATCAACAGACATAATACAGTGCCGAATAACGTGCGTTCGCACGTTGAGCTTTCTATTTACGCATATATAGTCAGATGTGGACAAGATTCTGTAGTCGTCTTCACATCTTGTTCAATAATAAATACGCAAGAAAAATTTCTTGCATTAATTAAAATTTTGGGAGATTCAATTAGAAGGATACAAATCAGACACTTATATTTACTTAAATATATTAAACATATCTCAATAAACACCAACTATAAATGTAACATCAGTGTATAGTTTTATTCACACAATAATATTGTATAATTAATATAATAACATATATATTACATAATAGTTATTGTTGAGTGTAAAATTATAATACAATATACGATAATTGTTACATTACATTTACATTGTTGAATATGAAATTATACATTAATATTATGTTACTTTTAATTAATGTTTATTAGAACTTTAGTCTAGATAATTAGAAATTTAATTGCAATAACCAGAATTCTGATTAGTATAATCTAATGATTTTGTACTTCCAATTGGTGCAACTAAAACATTCTCTCAATATACATTTAAATCATAAAAAAAAAAAATCTTTATTAGTCAAAATTTTTCTTCGTCGTTCAAACGACAAGCACAAGTACAATACTCTTGTTTCGCTTCAAGAAAGATGACAAATTGTGCGGTCATGTACTCATTCTTTGAAGAATCGTTACAACATTGAAGTTTATCAGTTAATGAGTTAATGAAGTACTGAATGGAAGCCATTAGGAATCAGTCGGGCGAAAAAGTATCGTTCGGAAAAGTTCGAGAATATAAAAAGGAAAAAAAACTCTGTGTGAACAGCACAGAAAAAGAGGAATAAAGGACAAGGTATGCTCCACCCTCGGAAAGAGGAAGAACTTGTTGATGAGATTCACGAAATCGATACGACTTAAATGCGAGTTCTTCGATCCGTAGGGATGTCGAAGTACCAGCTGCTTCTACGAAAGCATTCCAGAAAGCGAGTGCTGTAAGACCTCGTCTCGTTATTAAAGTTTTAATATCGACACAAAAACGAGCTAACGTCTCGATGTAAGAACTTCGAGGATAGTCGGGGAGAAGGGGGAAGGGAAGAACGGAATGGTACTTTCTCGTCTTTCGTGATATTATCGATAAACACTACAAAGTCTAAAACTCTGAGAAAGTAACTTTTTACTTGAAATGGGCGATTTCAACGAAACACCAGGTGCTCATTTTGCCGCAACAAAGATACGTGTTGGTTCATAATGCGTTTGCTTTTATAAAAAATAGTTCAAAAAGCGACGCTACATCCAATCTCATCACACCTCTTTTAATAATATATTTATTTTATAAATAATTTATTTTTAACCTTATGTTTAATCTGACGTTATCAAGGTAAAAATCTTAATTACGACTGTAATTAAGATGAGTTTTATTACACCCTAGCTAAGAGCTAAACTAATATATGTACATAATATAACATTTTTAAGAATATTTTAAATAATAATTCTTTTCGGAATTGAACAAATGGTTTAAACAAATATATTTTATTCAAGAAACTTTATTGTTTGTTCAAATTATATTAATCAAATTATATTAATAAAATATGATAAATTAGTTAATTCAAAAGCATTTTTAAATTTTTTTTATGACAGACACAAAACAATTTGTTGCGAAAATAACAATGTATTTAAAGCATTTCGGACTTATTATACCTGTCTTAGTAATGGTAAATTAACTACCAGATATGTAGGTATGTTTTAATTGTTTTTGTTAGAAAAATCTAATCTGAGATTTCTCAATTTTCATTAGCTTACTGTAACTTGAAAAATTGCAAATATTTCGCAAAAACGAAAATATATTCTTGTAAAAGAATAACATTATATTAAATAACATATATTAAAACAATATGTATAATAAATAACTATTGAGAGCGATGTTACTTTATAAAAGCCATAAAGTTAAAATTTTGATAATCGATATAATTCTACGATACGATTCTACAATAAAATGTTTTCACATTTTGCAATATTTTATTGATATATCAGGCAGTTGTCTTATTTTATTATTTATTACCCCATCGTTCATTATCGATATCATATTCTCTAATATTCATAATTACGAGTCTCGAGTCGCGCAATTGTTTCGCGGACTTGGTGCACTTGTTTTATCTCGATTGTCGTTTATCGTTTATGGTTAATTTAGGTAATATTAACGTTCCACAAATAACTCACGTCTCCTTTCCAACAAAAGAGATTGAGACAAAAGACGGATCCTCGAACAGGACATTGAGACAGTAGCCCGGTGAAAGGTATTCAAAACGATTTATATCCCGGTCTGCTTTTCTCTCGTTTCTCTCTCAAAGGCGTTTACCTTGTAAACGCAACGCCCGGGAGAAAACGAGTCTTCCAAACAGAACGGGACTTGAAAGAAAGCCGCCGAAAAGAGAACGGGACGTAACGGGTGGCAGGAAAAATGGTGCGCTGTCTTAACTCCTTCTTTGACGAGTTTTCTCAGACTTAACAATAACTAGGAACTTTTCAATATAATATCTATCGTCAACTGCCATCAACTGTCCACTTTCCGAAATGGAAGTAATTCGCAAGCCGTCGTTGCTAAGCGAAAAGCCAAGTTCAAGAAAGAGGAGTACGTAAATTACTTTTACATTTTAATATTATGGAAATACGTTAAAAATGCGCTAAACTATGTTATATCGAACTAAAATGCATTTTAAGCAAAGGAATATATTCAGCCAGAAAAAATTAATCTAAAATAATATAATACATCGACTGACTTTAAAATTTTGAAAATTAATTCTACAAACTAATGTCATGAACAATTCTCACGAACAATATTTTCATGATAATAGATTAAGAAATAATGAGCATAGAATATAGATAAGATTGGATGGTAATTACATCACTTTCATTGAAAATGGTACAGATCTTCATTTTAAATTTCCAGAGTTAATTTCTTAAATAAAAATTTCTTAATGATTTAGCTTTTACTAGACGAGTAAATTATGTGTGACATTAGTGAAGTAATCTTAAAAGCATTAATTTAAAACATAAATATATATATTTGTCTTCTCAAATAAGTTCTAATATATTTTTTAACGTGGAAATTTATTCGCGAAATATTGCATTTAAAATTAAAGTACCGATGTCAAATTATTAAATCTTTCATGTCAACATATAAATCTCATATATAAGAGCGTCATTTGAACGCGCATATTTAATTACCAGAAAAATCGTCTTTTAATTACGCTGTTATTCGCTGTCTGAAAGCCATTAAGGTATATATAATGCTGCTCTATCAAAGATTTAGAATATACATCTTGTTCCTACGTGTAATGGGTGTGCCTCGTCAATACCTTTGCCCCTTTAATTTGAAGCCCTGACGACTTCAAAAAGATGCGGAAGCCCAAGCGGATCGTTTTTCCCTTTCACGTATAACGTAAACCAGTTGGTTATATTGTAAACGAAATTCTCTAAGGAAACTAACTCTCTCCCGATCAAATGAACGCCAATGCTGGAGATTATTTGTATCTCGTATTTTAAATAAAAACTGTTAAATTTTTAAATATTACATATTGGATGCTTCAATTTATAAAACGGAAGATACGGATATAGATTGTAGCAATTAAGTTAATCTTAAAGAGAAACATTTTCTTTCTTTACGAGAGAACACTTGAGTGATTTTTAACAAAGTCATTAGAAAAAGCACACAAGTTGGAAATATCCTTCTATATATGATTTAGACTTCACCTCCTTGTAGTTGTGGTGTGTAAAAGCGGGAGAGAGGAGAGACGCGCGTGTTTCCACGAGTGAGCTATTTATTCTGGACGAACAAACAAACCATGGTTTTCTCTCGACAGCCTCTCGTCGAAGAAGACGAAAAGCGACGAGAGAAACACGCGCACGCCTGCACTCAGATTACATCTAGCCTCGTTGAATTATTAGTGGATTATGTCGTGCCGAGAATGCCTCTTTGTCCTTTTTTTTTGCTAATAGCAGATATTAGCTTCGCCCTGCTTGCGGCGAAAAAGAGGAAGAGTCTAGGGTCCAGGGGCAAGTGGAACAGAAAATGAAGCCAGGGGATGAAAAAAAAAGGTGAAAAGCGTGACGAGCTAATTCGTCGCTGAGTAACACTGTCGGCAGACGGCAAACGTAATACGATATGGCGGATAGATGGATGGTTAGGTACGTAGGATACAATGAGGCGATGCGAGTACGAATGCTGGATATAAAAGGGTTCAGTTATTTTAACTATTACCGGTTTTGAGGGGAAGTAAACGAAACTGATGCGGCTGATTGTGCAGTAGGATTTCTTTTTAATTGTACATTCTCCAAGTAAAAATTTAGTGTGCGATGCAGACTAAATTAGAAAAAGGCAGAACGAGAGAGTGCAATGGAAAAACGGATATAAAGAGAGAATACATGCCTTAGACAGAGGATATTTGTACGTTGGTAGTTGTGGCAATGAGAGACAGGAGCTTATGTCTGCACAAAAGCAAGAAGAAGATAGCAAAACCCGAGAGAGAGAGAGAGAGAGAGAGAGAGAGAGAGAGAGAGAGAGACAGATAGGAAGGGAAAGAGAAGAAAAGCAGAGTATATATGTACGTACGTACGTGGCAGGAGAGACAAGCAGAGGGTGAGAGAATGAGAAGGATGCAGGGTAGCTCCGTTCGGGGGTCGGTCGTTGCTATGGGGATAGGCGATGAGAGGTATGGTGGGACAAGAGAGGAAAGGGTCGGTCGATGCAAACGCACCATAAAGTTTTATGGCTCTCCAGAACTGTACCTATCCAGCGTATGCCCTCGTCTATCGAGCCGAAGTTTTCTCTTGCTGCACAAAGCTCCAAGCAGTCTCGATAATATTCTCTTTTTATTTAATATGGGGTAAATAGATAAGCATTAACTTTTTAGCTGAAATGTACGCGGATATCGGTAAATCAATAATTGAGTGCTGGAAGCGATGCAAAAAGTTAAACGAATGAAATTTTTTTAAAAATTTGTTCAATCACATGTAGGAAGAAGTATTAACGAATTTTTAGTTACATTTATTATTTAAAAACTTTTTGCAATACATCATATCATTTTTATATTTCACATTAACATAGCGGAATCATAAAAGGATAGGACAATCACTGAAATACTTTCAAAGATATTTTCATCCTTGATTGAAATCAAATCGAGGATACGAAAAATACGATACTCCATATATATTCCGAATATTCATTTCCTGAATTTTTTAGGTAATCCTAAAAAAGAACATAAATAATATGAGTAACTACAGTTGAATCTTACAAGTTAATAAAAAATCAGGCATGCCAGATCATATCAGAAATAACTATGAGCTAATGAGATTTAATCGCACGATTCACTCGCAATATTTCTGTTCCGTACGATTACAAGATAGAGAAGAAGGTATAATGATAATAAATATCGAAGCGATTGCAAAGCAATTATCTAAAAAATTTGTTTGATCTCATACCGAGTAAATGCGAGAGAAATATATAGGGAAGCAGAATAACAATTAGGAAAGAGGAGGTAATCACTGCGAGTGAGATAATCACCTGCAATTATTCGCGCGAGGCGATTTTCTCACGCGAAAAAGAAAATACACGAAAGTCTGAATAATCTCGTTAACTGAGGAAATCCAGTTTTCGTATAGCTATATAGTAAAAACGGAATATGATATTAATCTCGCTAATGAAGAAAGAGATTAAAATAACGCCATTTCTTAAGAGTTAATTCCGGGAAGAATTTATTTTTATTTCTTCCTTCACGTATCGTAATTATTATGTCTCAGATTTCAGAAGTGAATGTATGTGCGTAAGGCACGAGAGAAGAGAATGTGATCGGAAACATACGCGTTATCAGGCTCACGCAGATCACGTTTCAGAATGAGATCGTCTTCATGCTACTTGCTTTGCCTCTTCCCGCAGTCACCGTAAGATTGCATGCATACGTATTTGCAAATGCTTGAAACACTTTGCGAATGCGTGAAAATATGTATCTATATTTGATTTGCGCGCCCGCCGAATAAATCGACCGAGACTATCAGCACACGTTCGCGTATTCCATCACGCTTTCTCTCTCTCTTTCTCCGGAAAACAACGCGATAAGATATCATTTACTATAGTGAAAAGGGAGATTACGAGGAAAATAATGAGTGACGACACGCGATATTTCTTAGGATGATCTAATTCCTGATTCGAACGGCGAACGAATAATGCGGTACAAAGAGCACGCATCCTGAATTATCTAATTCATCGTTAGATGTGAAGACGGCGTGACAACCCTGGGGTGGACTCGAGAGTATTGCGAACGTGTCCCGAGTGCCAATCCTTAAAAAACGCCACCTTTTATGTCGCACTACGTGCAGGAATATTAAAACCAAGACTTAGGCAAACAAAGTATAAACGAGAGAGAGAATGGTAATTATTTTCGAACCTACCCCTCGGGCAGAATAGGGCAAATCTCCGTCTGTATTCGAAAGTCAAGGGTTGTCTCTCCATGTGGATAATACTTGAAGTTTATTTGAGAATGCATGCAAGACAACCATCCACGCATTGCGTAGGTTGCGAAGCCTCTTGTTGCCTTTTCACTGCGCGCTTGAAAATCAATCGCAAAATGCATTCCTAATTAATTAGAATAAAGTATAATAAACGATGAGACAGCAATAACAATAGTAATAATAAAGTTCGCCAAATAATTTTGCAACGAAAAAAACGAGAAGAGAATGTTGTCTAAGTTTAGTTCCTATTATTATTATGGAGTAATAATAGGATTTTATAATATTGCTGAAAAGTAGACGTATTATTGAAAATTATAGTTTCTGTTTGTTTGCGTGCATAAAAAAAATTATATATTAAATTTTTTAATTCAAAATTAAATTTCAAAATTATTTTGAAATTTAATACATATTATTTTATAATTTCATGAATGTAGAACAACGAATTTTGTAAAATTTTATATTAAATAAACAGAAATAAATAGAAATCAAAGCAAATAAGTAGAAATCAAATTCTGACATAAAAAAAAATTAATTATGTGTATATACATCTATGAAAATATCTTTTCAAAACTTTTAACGAGGCAGCACGTCAAGGTAAGCGCTTAATATCGTTTGAAATCTTCAGGAAAGATTTGCTCAGTGCGCGGAAATTACTGTAACTCAGAAACGAGCAATTTAGAACAGGATGAGGGAATGCCGGATGAGAGGTCGTAGAAGTGATTCATGAAAAAGGTATATTTAAAGGTATAAACATGCTCATATAAAAATTGTATGAAAAGTAGAAAATATATATTTTTCGTTTCTTTTTGTTAATTAATTACAATCCAGTAAGAAATCCAGCAAGAGATAAGAGATTTATTAAAGCTAATTCGAATTTGCTGGTAGATACTTTTTATTTTGAGAGTATCAATATTTTTCGGTGGAGATCTAAAAGTAATCATTCACCGTTTGCAATTGTTAAATGAAATCTCAGCACACTAGATTGTATTGCAATTACGCAGAGAATCTCTCTCGTAAGGAACGAAGAACGAAGAAAAACAGAACAAAGAGATAAAGCTAGAGAGAAGACCCATTCCAAGTAACATTCACGGTGGTATCGCTGCGTTCGTCCTCCCGCGTCCAAAAGGCAGCCCGAAGAGCAGATAAAATTGCTGAAAATAGTGTCGCCTATCTGCGAATACAACAGATACATGCCTACATCCACGGATGCGCGGAGACAGTGCGACTCGGAAGATAAATCATTGTTCTCTTTGACACAACTTGCTGCGGCCTGTATAAGCGAGAGATAAAAGCATAAAGGCTTTGCGTATAGAATGGTTTGGACGTGCGCATAGACAGTGTATAAAATATCAAAGCTGTCTTTGGAGATATATAATTTACATTGATAGCTACCTTATTATTTTTTGGACAGTTATTCTTCATAAGTTATTCATCATAAAGTAAAAGTTTTAATATTCTAGCTAAAATTCAATATGTTTGCCTATATTCTATTAATATATTTTAAAATATCTCAGGAAATTTTCTAAAGAGCTTCATTATATTATTCTAAAAACTTCTCTATAAAGACTATAAGAATACGCAATAAAAAAAATAAGTCATTAAACAAAATTTAACCTAGCCTTGCCTTGATCTTGGTGACACCATCCAAGGTCAAACTGATAAGATCAGTAAATAGATTATTTTAAACTTTATTCAACTTTTATTCAATACGTTTTTCTGTAAAATTTATATTTGTCCACAGTTTCCATACTTTTTTCTCACTCTGTATAATTAATCATACAATTTCAAAATTCTTTATTACAAATTAAGAGAAAAATATAAATATCGAGAAAAAGTTTATAATTTAAGTTAATATAAACTACATTGTGCTCGCCTCTTTTCACTATTAATAAAACATAAAAATGAAGTATGAATAATATAGAGAAATAGAATCCTTGATATTTCAACAATTAAAAATAGAATAAGATAATTCACAGAATCTCAATATTTATATTAAATATTGACATCCTGTAAATTATTTCATTTTATTTTTAATTGTTGAATATCAAGAATTCTATTTCTACATTATTCACACTTTATTTTTATGTTATATACATATACCTACATACAAACAAACAAACACACACACACACACACACACACACACACACACACACACACACACACAAAATACATTATGTGTTTATTAGTGGCTAAAAGAATATATAAAGACCTTTGAATTATAAATGAATTATTTCACGTTATATATCATTCGTGAATCGTGAGTTCGAGCTCGTTGATTCACTTATACCTTCATTCGGTCAAATCGCAATTTATTTGTTCCCGCTGGCGTTTGCTATTAACACCGAAAGAAAACAAGAAAAAAAGAAAAAAAGATCTCGTCTTTCTCGCGGTCTACCGCTGCGCTTCTAGTGTAATTCTAGAGATGAAAGGTGATTTGGCCTCTGTACCCCATTTCGCTGTAACTACACCGATTTATACACGCACTGGAGGTGGCACTGGCGATCGGGAAACAGAAATCAACAAAAATATCGAAAAAAGAAAGAAACACAACTTTGTGGTCTCGATTATATCGATGGTTTCACGATGGACAACTACGAGCGTATAGCCGATTCAAATTTCATCGAACCTGACGATCCGTGATCCTCTTCTTCATAGACGTAACGGATACAAGATAGACGACAGGTTTGAACTTCGAACAAAAAACGAACGTGGATTGACGTCGACGGGATCATCTCTCCAACCCTTCCGTCCTTCGTCATTATTACACACGAGCGCGTGAAATTGTGCCGAACGAACTGCGCGCGATTTAATGAACGCTGCACAATGCTTTCTTTTATCGTGGATGACGAACGAATTGTGGTGCTAAAACCACGTGATGCTTATCCACATTACAGAATGAACTGCTAAACAATGTCCTCCGAAATTTCATTGTTTAATTCATTTCTCGTATTTTAATCTTTTTTGGTATACTTAATTACGGAAATAAATTAAAATGTGTACAAAAACATAGTCCCTTTTGAGAAATATATAAAAAAATATATTTGAGATACTTAAACTCTTTAAACGCCTCACTACGAAAACAACACATTAGTATGACACATCCAATCTAATTAGATTGTTTTTAACGTTCATAAAAGTGAACCTATTTAAAAAAATTTTTTTTCAAGCAAAATATTAAAGAACAAAATGATACTAAGTTATATGTATCTTTATTAAAAACGATATAAGCAATGAAAAAACATTGAAAAAATATTTTTAAAAAATATACCATATCAAAAAGAAATTTTAGAGTCAAAGTTCCTATTCACTAACCACTACTATATCAAATTGTGATGTCAGAAGCGAAAAACACAATAAAAATTCTTTACAATCTAAAACAGTAATGATGAGTGAACAAGAACTTTAAAGGTAGTACTGTACCTATACCTATAAATTTTATATCGCGGTGAAACGTTATTTTATTTACATCCATAGATATTAACGAGACTACGCAGACGAGAGGATCAAGCAGGCAAATAGACGACTTCTTCGACAGTATAGCCGTTTTATTTTCCATCAAACGATATCGCGTACTCTGTGCATTAAGTACACTTGCGTGGATGTCGATAAGGTATGCCTGCATTGCCAAACGAATAGCATCGTAATGCATCGTTCTCGGTTTGTAAATCGAGGATCCGTCGAACGAGCGAGTGAAGAAGTAGGCGGAAGTGCATAAATGCCAGGCCGTGACAGATGATTGTGCATATGCAACGTGGGATCTACGACCATCGCGGTGCATATCCATCAGCATTCGACGTCATCTGTCAAGAATTAATGGACCCGCGGATACTTCACCCGTCTAAGGAACTCTATTATTCGCATCATTTAGGCGCGTTGCAACGCAGATTCGTGAGTTGTTTGTTGAAAAATTAGGCGATCTATTAAGGAAGATTACATTGTATCTTCTTTTTTTTAATCTATATATTACACTGAAAATCCATGGGTCTAAAAAATTACTATGTATGTGATTGAGTTTTGTGTAAAAATAACATACTCTACACCGCATACAAAAATGGATTTACATATTTACGTGTAATATAGTGTCATTTTTATACGGAAAAACTAATCATACACATATATTGTAGTTAGTTTTTAAACACTTGGATTTGCAGGAAATTTATCATTTATTTAATATATTACATACAAAGTAAATCTTTTGTTAGCTCCTGTTTTTAAATGTAAGCGGAAATTTTAGTGTAATCATTTTATTGAATAAGTGTAAGCGAAGATTTTGTATAATTATTTTATTGAATGAATGTGTAAATGGAGATTTTATTTCATTTTATTCAATACTTTACTTGACAAAGCCAAGTAAAAAATGACTTTAATATGTGTGATTTAATTTTCCGTCTAACAATAACATCAAAGATTTACATTCAAACATGTAAATCCATTTTTGTGTGCAATATTACACGGAAAACTAATCATGTGTAGATATGTATATTGAAGACTATCGAAGACACTTTTTATTTACACATTAGATATGTAATAATGAATCATAATCAAATGGCGCGTCATTAAATTAAGACTTCAAAAGCATCATAAAAAGAAATATAGTGAATCCGAAACGACTCGGAGCGTCCATTTTTTTGCAGCTTCACGAGTTCGCCATTTTTTTGTCTGTTTGAAACCCGCAGTTTCTCGCAAGAGGAAATTAAAACATCGTCACGAAACGACGTGGCGGTATGTGAATCCACCGAAGGGCAACTCGTTATGTCTCGTGGCACAACGCCGTAATATGAAAAATACATTCCCAGACTTGTGCGAAATAACCAATTCCACGCTCGACGTTGCCTCTCGCCGCATTTTTTATCGTAGCTTTTCCAGTTTGTCGACTATCTGAAAAAGGGAGAAAAGAGAGAAAAAAAAGAGAAAGAAAATTGCGCCCTGGTTTGACTGGGAACCATGCGTTTCCTGTATCGCGCGTGCGTTTACATCGAAAACCGCTGCCGCGGGCGGCAAAATAAAATGAGGCAACCCCGTCAGTTTTAACGGACGACGTACTTTTTTTTTTCAAGCGC
>NW_017259213.1:1244695-1254641 GCF_001594045.1 Atta colombica | reverse complement strand
ATATATATATATATTAGATGCACACAGAAGATTCGTTTCGGATTCTCGGCGAGCGAGTCGGCGCGGATTCGTTGTTATCCACGAACTTCCTAAAACACAGCTTCGCGCGCACTTTGTGCAAGAGTGGATTTTTTTCTGCGCAGTCGCGTAACTAATTAGTAAAAGCGCGCAAAGTTAATTAGCGAAGAGCAAAATTAATGACGAGTCGAGCCTTCCGCATTCAACGGATTTTTGCCGAGAAACTCTGTACCTTTTTTTCTCTCGTGTCTCTCGTCTTTCTTTCTCTTGGTCTTCTCTTTCCATAATTTTCCTATCCTTTATCTTCATCGTTTTTTTATTGTTTTGTGTGCATTTGCAGGCTTATTTGTCTCGATGAGGTAAGTTATTAGAAAGTATACTGAGTGGTCGCAAACATTCATATTAAATATCGCTATTATATGTATTTCATGTTTTATATCATGTGATCTCATGTACTTATAAAAATTTCTTTGTATTAATTTTGTATTGGAAAATTATTGCTACGTAAAATTTTAATCAAGAATTTTAGCTGTATTAAAATTCTCGCATTTTACGTACATTTTTAGTAATTCCAACATGATGTGACAGTAATATATTGTGACAATAATATACTTTTCTTATCAAGTAATTTGCTCGAGGAATAATATTTCAACAAAATTTTGTTAAAATTTTTCATGCGCAAAAAATTGTAGTAATTTTAACCAAGTCATTTGATGTATAAATAAGAATTTTTATCAAAGCTAAAGATCTTAGAGGTCGAGCGCATTCATTAAGTTATTTTATCACTAACTGTAGCAATTATGTTGGTGCATTCAGAATTTCTAGGAAGACACTTTCTGTAAGCATGCCGTGTTTAATGGAACAGACTGCGCGCTTTTATTTCGCGAAATATAATACTGACAGATTCCGCTCGACTCGGCAACAAACATAGAAAATACGTAAGCGCTAAGGAAGTAAGAAGCTTAAATGCACTGCAGAATGCCACGCAAACTCAATTTACAATAATGAAGTGGAATCGTATTTTTTATATGAGGACCGCAAGTTGTTAAGATGCCCAAGTGCATCGCGCCAGCCATTCTCCTGAAGGATTCATGCAATCTCATCGCTTCGGGGTGGAACTAATCCTGACGAACAAAAACGCGGGTGAAGGAAGCGCGGATAACTGTGTAGTCCTCAAGCGCAAGAAAAGTCTGCGTATTTCTTCCTCGATTTTTCTTGCTCACTGAATTCCATCGTTTATTCTCCTTATATTAAGAAATCGAAAAGTGAATCCACACTAAGGTCAAAAATGTAGATGTACAAAAAAGATTGCACAATTAAAAAGTCGAGCTATTAATAATTTTGATTTATATTATCGCGCTCTAATTTATTTCCATAATCTTTGATTTATATACGAGAAAAGAATAGCGTTGCTTTCCGTTTTCATTACAAATAGAGTAAAGATTTTCAAGTAAGAGATTAAACACCATACGTCTGATTCGCTATATTTTTCAAGACGTGCTTGAGATAGAATGAAATAAATTATACATATAAGACAAAATGAGATATCCATATCTCAAATCCATATCTTAAACAGGTCCTGAGAAATACAGACCAATCAGAAGTTGTAAAACTAAACGAACATCCAATCTTTTACTAGAAGATCTTTAGGGTGGAGAACGTTGCGTCAGTTGCCGATGCAATTCTCGCGCTTCCATTTACGCTGCGACTAATCAGACCCGACGCACCTGTTAGCGATTACGTTTCGTTGCGCTTTTCGTTGTCATCGAAGAGAGAAAGAGAGGGAAAAAAATAGACATCGCGAAAAGGCATGATTTACGACGTTAACGCGTTTTCTAGTGTCTCTTTTTGAGATCGCTACAAAGTGCAGCGCGGTAGCCGTATACGACGTGAAGTGTTGCACACGTTGCAATTCAGGTGCGCATGTACAATTCAATGTCTGTACAATACAATGACGAAATGAGAGGGGACGGAAGAAGAGGCGAGAGAGGCGCAGGACGGATGATATAGAAGAAAAGGCAATGAAAATGGAAGATCAAGCATAACATGCTGGTGATCGTCATACACGCGGTGAAGTTTTAAAAAATGCAAACGCATCTTGCGCGCATGAGTAACGATTAGTTTACCATCGTTCTTCCTTGTGCCTTCTCCATTCTTTTTCATTTTGTCGGGACATCGTCAACGTCAATGTCAACGACGACCGCGACGACAACGGCGACGCCGACGACGGCGACGAACAGCCCGCACACACAGTCGAGACAATGAAAATGCAAGCAAACCCTCCCTGAATTGACTTCTCCGGCCGCATAAGCGAAAGGGATCGAGGAACAGGCGGACGTGAAAAGGAGAGAAGAAGAGAACTATAGTTGGGTCTCGACTCGAGAACGCGCGGATTTCTACCTTTAAAGGAGATATTATAGTCACGACAGGGATCTTCATTTTCATGAAATAGGCGCGTGCACTCAAACCTAAGAAAAATTGTTCCGGCTGAATAAAAAAAGTAACTCGCAAAAAATATATACGATGCAGCAGCACGATGATAGTGAAGCATTATAATGAATGCAAGAGGATATATATATAATGCTTTATATTCTAGCAACAATCCGCGTAAAAGTAAAGTAGAAAAATAATTAAAGTAAAACTTAATATGTATACGAAATTATTAAAATATTATAATATTTAAAATAATAATACAAATGATAATACAAATAAAATATTTATGCAATCTTCCGATCGTAGATACCATTTGCAACAAACCAGGACGTATTGATGACAAATAAAATTGAAGTAAATGTGCGTAAGTATCTCAATTAGTTACAATCTATTGTACGTGAATATATAATTTACGTACCATATTTACGGAAACTTTTGCATAGGCGTTTTTTATTCTTGGATCACTAATATTATTATTTTATTTTATGTGAAAATATAACATTTTATAATAGTTCTTAAATTTGAATTAAGTTGTCTGCAAATACAAAGTTCATCAGTCTGCGCGAAAGTAAGTTTTGTCAATCTTTTAATATTATAATTTTGAGCAGGCTTACGTGCTGAAATCTCTCGCACGACAAATTTCACGACATATTCGCAAAGTACTGCTTTCCTGCGCCATCACAGTCAGGCAAGAGAGGGTGCACGCACTCCACTCAACTAGCAAGCAATGAAAAGTAGCCATTGTGTGAGATACAATACGTGAGGGTCTAATTGTCATTTGGCCTCATGCTTTATGCGTGTAGACTATGAGCAATGCAATAATGCAGGTATCCTTCGATGTAATCGTGTACATAAAAAAGCTTTACTTTATGTAAGTGCATTTTAGAGAGCATAGAATGTTCCCCAACCCGCAAGTTGGATAATAAGTCTTGAAATTACGTGGTAGCAAAGAAATCTTTTATTATTAACAAACGATTAATAATGTCATAATCACAAAGTCCAATTTAAAAATATGTAAAGAAGAATACAATCTTTTTTACAAACTATACCTCGTATATAAATAAATATATAGAATCATAAATGATAAAAAAATGTGCATGATTTGAGGAGATTATTAAGCATATATTAATGTCATAAGATAATTTTTAAGAAAAGTATAACAAATATTTCGTATATATTATATTTTAGCTTTCCTGTCTGAGAATAGGAACATTGAATCTTTATAAATTATTATTCAAATAAGAGGATATAATTCTCTCATTAGAACTTGCGAAACGGAATATCATAGAAAGTAGTATAAATCACATAATCCGACAGTCTCATCGTCATTGCATTAGAATGACGATCAAAAACGAACGTAGATATTCGACGGTTACATAAAAAAAACGATAGCTTCGTTCTTGGCACGCAATCGTTAATCACGAGCCCTTGCCATTACCTGCATCGAAAGAAGGCGAAGACGAGATTTTTCTGCATGACTGCATGCACTTTTGGATCTTATCATCGCGTACGCTGGCACTTCGTATTGCGTTAATAGCCACGTAATGCGCTTCTTCAAGAGTTTTCTTCATCGTATTAACGTCTACGCCGCCGCAGGCTGATGGCGGCCAATTAGCCGCTCGCGAAATGATGAATGGCCGACCGCTTTATCACTTTATGCGCGGCTGTGGCACTGCTTTACAACAAGAGATGATAAAAGATACCTACATTAATATTACATCATTAATATTAGAAGAAACGTTAAATCTTGTAGGAAATATACACATTAAGACCGCAATGTGTATATTGTAAAACGTAATTAATTTCTTGTAAAGATCAAAAACTCTATCATGTGATTTGGAATCATAAGACAACAAATTACTTCAAAAATTAAAATTATTTTCCTAACATAAAAATTTATTTCTTAACGATTAATTTAATTTGTATTTAAAATTAAAGCATTTTATAGTCTTTTTCAATTAATGAATACGAATGACTTGGCGATAAATGACAAAAATCAAGATTCGTATTTGAAAAGAGAACAAGATAAGTTGATAAATGACGAGGAGTTGATCACTGAGGTAATTTTTGTATAAAGGCTAGGTAATTCAGCGGCAATCCAAAACTTTTGAGTAATCCAAGATAATTGATAAATCTAAATAAACTTTAGCATTTTTAGATTATCTTTTTTTATTTATTAAATTTAATCTGATTAGTCGCAAAATTTTTAATTTAACTAAGTTGTAATACTGTTTAACAAAGAATCTGTGTTATTATTGATATTTTTTAAAAATATTTTTTTATTTTATAAAATACCTATTAATATTTATAATTAATATTTATAATTGGACATTGTTTTGTTAATATAAAAAAATCTCAAACGTTACGAGTAACGTTAAACTTGTAACTATCTATACATATTCTATTTGCGAAATCTTTATATTTCCTGTATGCAATAAATATTTGTTTCATAGAAGTGCGTTTTTTTTTCTTAAGCAATGAAAATCTAAAATCGATATTCTCGAAGATATTTATCATAATAGTCTATAAAAATATTCTAGAATGATAAAGAAATAATATTTTATGTATTCAAGGTAATCTTAAATGAGCAAAATAAATTTGAGAAAATCTCGAACACTCTCAGAAAATATGTACATAATTTTAAATACTCTAAAGTAATATGAGGTATTTGATCTGAAATAATTTGAGAGTATTAGATAATCTTAAGTAATTCGAGGTAATTTAAAGATAATCCATATCAAAGATAATTTTTGTACACCGTTTGTATAACCGTTAGTGACGATTATAGTGTACAAAAATTATCCTTGGATCATCTAATCCCTCGATAAATGAGTTTTTGCTTGGAATAGTTGTTCAAATAATAAAATAGATTGTAAAATGTTATAGTAAATATTAAAAAAAACACATCGCAGTAAAATATATAATTGAGCATCAACGCGCGCTCTATTCCGTTTAGTCTCGTTTTATTTATACACGCATGCACGTACGCGCGGTTCGTAAAATCCGACGGGCGAATTTTATTCTACCTTGCCCATGTTATTGCGCATAAAAATGGTAGCGTCTAAGTAATAACGAAAGTAACGGCAAGAGTCCAGACGTGTTCTCTGACGCTAATCCGATAAACGCATAGCAGTTCGCGAAACGCCTTAATGCAAGGTGTCGAGGCAGAGCGCAATCGAATTTATGTTCGTGCCGCATAAATCAGATACGATCTTCCGGAATGTCAACGATGCATGGTTGAATTTTCTCTTCTTCCCCTCTTCATGCTCATCGCACTACCCTCTTTCACCCTTGTCAAAGGCTAAACAACTACTCACCTATTGTTGCGACACGCAGCATCTTTTAGTTGTCGCAGCGAGATGTTATTTTTTTATTTGGACAAAGGATCTTCCTTGCCGTTATTACTCTTCTTCTCGCTTGTCTCGCTCGTCACTTCACTCGCCGGGGCCAAAGGGTTGGAAATTGAAGAGGGGGATGGTTGATACGACGAGAAGTGTGGAATGAACACTCGGCGTACATGTTGGAGAGATCACTCATCAAATGCTCGCCTTTTCGAGAATAAAAATTAGAATTTAACACGCAAAATGGCTTTTTTTATTTGTAAAATATCTTCGAAAAATATTAATAGACAAATAAAATAATCTGAATAAATGTATTTACATGTCCTCTTCAAGAAACGCCAGCGTTGATATCATTTTAGAAGCAAAACATTAACGAAGAGTTACAATGATTAAGGGACGGTGCCATTTTAATTTAATTTCTTTGAATAACTTTGCGGAACTTATATTAGTTCTCTCTATCAAATTAAAGAGAAGATTTATTACACTTTTAATGAACATAAACTCGCGTATTTAATCGGCTTATGTTACTCGCATTTAATTTATTGAAGAGTGCTATTTACAATAATTTTAATACAATTTGATCCAGTTTTATTATATTATCACAGATTGCAATAATATTGTATCAATAAACAATACACGAGTATTTTATAATAAGATAAGTTTTTAATAGAATAAAATATAAATTTTAATAGAATAAAATAAAAATTCATTGAATTATTAAACAAATTTTTGTTTATCAATGGAAAAAAACGACTATAATTGCCACGCTCATCAATATATTTTTTTATTATAAGAATTATAGTTTGGTTGTGGTAACCGTAAGATTGGCATATTTTAACGATTATGGCTATTAAGATATGTTCATCTTATCACAATTCAATGTATTGTTGGGTGAAAATTATCATTATATCCGATTGTGACAGCCATAGTGTTTGTTCTATGACGCTATTTCCAGATTAAAAATCATCCAATCATTAATTAACTAATTGTAAGCTAGAAACAAGCATTAAACATTCCTCCGCTGTTTGTCTCATTATTTTACACCAAAGATTCTAATTTTGATCTCTACAAAATAGAATGCAGCATTTAATGTACGCAATTAATTACGTATTATATTAGATAAAGCTATATTAAATAAAGCTGTAAGTGCTATTGCGACCGGTGATTAACGATTATTTAGTATCCCGTCATAGTTGTCGGAATTTCAATCGCACGAAAAGCAGTGAATGCATGTATTCAACTTCATCAGCGTTGTTGTTAACGCATAGCTGAATATTAATGAGAAACGTTAACCGGTGTGTTCCGGACCTAATTAAAGGTTATTATACTTGCAAATAAATTGGCCGAGATAAATTCATTCGACATATTCGTTCGCCATATGGCCCGACATTTGCCGCGACGTTAATTGATTTAAGTAATTATTATCCGTAGCCACACGCTATCAATTCGTCGTTCAATACTTCGTCCGGATTTTTTAGATGTAATTTATCTCGTTTCGCATTCAATATTCTGCCGACGTGTTTATCGATCAATCGCCCGGGCGACTGTCTGTCTAATTGATTTCATCGCAACCCACGGTAGAGGTGGCATTGAGAAGTAACAACAACGAGCTGTCCGTCTGGATGCTATTAAACTGCTTAAAATTCTCATCATCTGGTAACTCCCGAAACGCAAATTACTGTTCCGAAAAGGACCCAGATATACCGAAATATGGTCGGTCATTAAATTTAATGAAACGAAAATACGAGACGTGGGAGAAGTGTCACTCGCGCATGCATACCGTGTTCTCCCTACGTACTGAAGAGATTTAGGTATTAAACTGTGGTTTAAGGGATTGACTAAAATGGTCGTTTCGTAACAAACGCTTTGGAATGTACTATATACTTGCGCGCGGCTAACTGCACGTGCACGTACAGTATAAATACACGTGCTGCAGCACTATTTTACTTCTTAATCCTTTTAGTGCCATCATGGCATATTATACCATGTCAACGTATGCTATAACATTTTTTTTCATACCGAAGTCGGGTGGAAAACGTAATTGCGAACCAAATTTGTATAATTTGTAATCATTGTTTTAAAAACTAATTATTTTCATAATTATTATCATTTTTTATTTAACACGTTATATAATTTTTTTGTATAAATTTTTTTATGTTTTTGCAATTATGTATTATATATTCTGTCTATTTGTCGCATTATTGCAAATAAAAATTACGTGTGGTTATACAGATATTAGTAAAAAACTTTTATACAGATATTAATTTAAAAAATTTCTGATTAAAAATGGACAAATCAGCTAGAATTTTCTGTTAATCAGATTAAATTTACTAGGATTTTAACAGAGATAACCAGAATTTTGGTATATATACTTCTGGTAAAATCTACTAGAATTCTTATTTTTATCAGAACAATTATATCAATCGGAATTCTAGTTATCTCAATTAGAATTCTAATAGATTTTTACCCGAAAATTTTAATTCGTTTTCCATCAGAATTATTGTTTAATCCAGATGACATTTTTCAGTATTCACAAATAAAATCTAAATGTGATCGTCAAGTATTATAATAATAAATAAAATTATTTTCTTTGTACATAATCCTTTATGTAAATATTCATATTTTGTAAGCAATTATTCAAAAGTAACATATAATCGCTGCGAGAAAATCACATTAAAAATAGACGTAGACTAATTAGCGACTGGATATGCCGTCAGTGTCACTGTTACTAAATTCAGCTCTTAAATAAAGAGAATTAGACATTTCCGCATAATTTTGATCAGTACATTGGTTTATTATTATTCTAAATTTGTCTCTAGCGGATGAATTTTCGATTTTTCACAGAATTGGATTTCTTTCATATGTCGCGTTGATCGCGCTGTGATGACGTATCGCGCGCGAATTATTCCATTTAAAACTGTCCGAGCGTTGTACTTTTCGACAAAATTAAAATAATCAAATATGGATTAAAATCTCAAACGATGGAAACGATTGTCATCTGTACAAATACTCGACCGATATGTCATGTATTCTCTCTCATTTTAAATCGAAATTGAAACATCAGAAAATAATATAGCGCACCATTAATAAAGGGCGTACATTTATTCGTTGCACCTTGCATATATATCATTCTTTTAAAAAATCTGCTGATTAGATGTTATAAAAATATGACACGGGATAAAGAGTATCACGGAACGAAAAGCATCGCTAGAAATACGTCTGTCTAGTTGCTGCCATGTTTATTGCAATTACTAAATGAAATTGGTGCGCCGATATTAAGCGCGCGTTAAATACACTTGCGTCCGCCTGGTGCACTTTGCGTCATCGCTGGTTGCTTAGCAGCTGCGTATAATAATAATTACGAAGCGATACATGATAACGAGTACACTACCAGTACACTAACGATGCAACCCGTTCCCTTTTCTCGTTTTGTTCCTTTCCCGTTTCGTCTCCACTCGCATCGCCCTCTTCCATCGCACCATCCTCTTTAATGTGCGTGATCTAATAATACATACTTTTCTGCAAAGTTCTTCATTACTCATTCATCCTCGCATGCATCGATTATACGGCTCTTATCTATTTTTTTTCTTTTCGAGCTTTTGTATCTCATCACTTCGTTTCTGCGTTTCTGCGCATAAAAATGCTTACATATGGACAACTTGGCGTATATGTATAAAACGTTTTTCCCTTAGTTGCAGATTCTCTTTCTCTTTTAATATCTGCGAAATTATATTTCCAGCTAGAGAACGAAACCCCAGGGCATACGTGAATCATTAAAATGTGAACGCGAGAACGGCAGGTTACCGCGGACGCTATATCAGGCAGCGCGCGGTTCGAGAGCAAATTATCTTGCTTAATTAATGTCGCGCGGGCGAATAATTGGACAGGGTATGGGGAGGGGGGAGGGGGAAAGCCGTAATTCGAACCATCACGAATCGATTTCTGCCTTCCTCTACGGAAACCCCCTTCTCCGTACCCCCGCAGAACTCCACTTTATCGTTTTCCTTCCGTTCCCTCTCGAACCTGACTCCTTCTATCGCTTCTCTGTTTCACTCTGTTCAGCTCGTGTAATTTCTGCACACGAAGCGTTTGATCTACGCTTTTGCGGAGACGGGACGATTGAAAAATTCCGTAGCGACGATGTTGCTTTGGCG
>NW_017259213.1:1242617-1244595 GCF_001594045.1 Atta colombica | reverse complement strand
TCTCTCTCTCTCTCTCTCTCTCTCTCTCTCTCTCTCTCTCTCTCTCTCGGAAATCCCCCCGGGCAATGATGACGAGGTCCACCATCGCCTCACGTCCCTTTGTTGACTAAGCAACGGTGGTGTTGGCTGAACGACGGATTATATCGGTTTATCGGACCGATGCAGTCGCATCATTGAATAGTGAGTATACACTTTATGAGGACCATACACTGTTATACAACTCGCCGATTTTCGGAAACGTCCTGGAAACTCTCGAGAGGAATATTTAACTCGCATGTCTCCGTACGGATAGTATAATACGAGCATGAATAAGTAATAAGCCATATTAATGTTCGTTAATACCGAGACGTCTGGTAATAAGTTCGACTAATTCGACGTTCGCAGCAAACAGCATTAGATATGAGCACGACGATTAGACTAAGTTCGTACTAAAATAAGTTGTACAAGCGCTATTACAGCGCCTGATAGAGGAAGGAAGGATTAAAAAGTGCCCAAGTGTTAGTTTAAAAAAAATTCCAATTTAATAAATGGATCAATTAATAGACAGATTTCAAAAATAAATTTGATATTTGATATTTATAGCGATCTCAATTAAAGAACTCAAATAAAACTGATCTTGAGACATATAACCTTTTTGTTTTTCATGATTCAATAATCAATTTTACAGAGAAAATTAATTTTGTAGATAATATAATCGCATATGTATGCATAATAGTTTTCCAATCTTATAATATTTTCAGGAAATGATTTAAGAAGAGAGAATAATTATGTAAAAAATTTGAGTTGAAATCCAAATCAATTTATCGTTTTATAATAGAGGTTCAATAATTAAATTAATTAAGTAAATAATTTTGAAACACAAAAATGAAACATTAAGCGCATCTTCATGATTAATAAAATTAATCAACCATTTAAATTGTCTTTAAAATTTGTATACACACACACACACACACACATGCACGCATCTAAAATGTTAAAATAGTTTATTTAAAATAAAATTATCTAAAATAAAAAAGTGAAATAAATTTTCTCATCAATTACAATGCAAGTAACTTTTTATTCCAATGCGCGCTTTCTTAATTGAAAGGAATTAATCATTATCAAATTATTCAGATAAAATAATTATATCAGTTTATTATTTTCAAATAGGTAAATAAAAATCATTTATTAGTTAAGTATTTCTTAGCAAAAAAGCAAGAGTCACTTACTCTTAATCTTCATTTTTAATTCTTATATCTTTTTTCCAAACATCCCTTTAGCAACTATATTTTCGGAAAGAATTCTGTTTATCCCTAAACACTAATCATGACATAAAAAGTTTTATTAGAACCAGAAGTCTCAAAAATTAAAAACAGAAAAATACATAGGAGTTTTCTTACTTAAAATTAAAAAAAAACACAATAAATTATTAGAAAATACCAAATGTCATCATATCTCACGATTATTAATCGTAATTGCGAACATCAAAATACATTAAAAATAAATATATAATTATGATTCATGATACGTTTAGTGAATTCATAAATATATCAAAACGATGAATATTTTTTGTATAGCGAATATTTCGTGCAATTTAGAGTAGAAGTATATACATGAGAAACGATAGAAAAAATTATAAATTATTCTTTCGCGATATTTAAGGATAATAATTATTTCCTCAACGACGCTTGAATTCGAATAATCTTTTGTTATCATATTTTGAATTTCAGTTGAAATATTGTATAATTTGCCTATATCATTTTGAGATCGTTAATGCGTGATAATATATGAGTCGGCAGTTTGAATCATTTAAATATCTATGAAGCTATATTTCTCGATAATTAATTTGAACAAAAGAAGAAATGAAATATTTTTAACGTACTTTTATTTCATAATACATTTAATATTCTGTGACAGTCAAGTCATTGACTAGTCAAGTCATCACCTCACATCGTTCTCTAAATTTTATACTAATTTAAAACGGTTCTTAGACAATCAA